>NC_086455.1:114025494-114132994 GCF_028390025.1 Pseudophryne corroboree | reverse complement strand
GGGGTACAAATTGGAATTCGAGACGTCTCCCCCTCGCCGGTTCCTGAAGTCTGCTCTACCAACGTCTCCCTCCGACAGGGAGGCAGTATTGGAAGCTATTCACAAGCTGTATTCCCAGCAGGTGATAATCAAGGTACCCCTCCTACAACAGGGAAAGGGGTATTACTCCACGCTGTTTGTGGTACCGAAGCCGGACGGCTCGGTGAGACCGATTTTAAATCTGAAATCATTGAACACTTACATAAAAAGGTTCAAATTCAAGATGGAGTCACTCAGAGCAGTGATAGCGAACCTGGAAGAAGGGGACTATATGGTGTCTCTGGACATCAAAGATGCTTATCTCCATGTCCCAATCTACCCTTCTCACCAAGGGTACCTCAGGTTTGTGGTACAAAACTGTCATTATCAGTTTCAGACGCTGCCGTTTGGATTGTCCACGGCACCACGGGTCTTTACCAAGGTAATGGCCGAAATGATGATTCTTCTTCGAAGAAAAGGCGTCTTAATTATCCCTTACTTGGACGATCTCCTGATAAGGGCAAGGTCCAGGGAACAGTTAGAGGTCGGAGTAGCACTATCTCAGGTAGTGCTACGTCAGCACGGGTGGATTCTAAATATTCCAAAATCGCAGCTGATTCCAACAACACGTCTACTGTTCCTAGGGATGATTCTGGACACAGTCCAGAAAAAGGTGTTTCTCCCGGAGGAGAAGGCCAGGGAGTTATCCGAGCTAGTCAGGAACCTCCTGAAACCAGGACAAGTGTCAGTGCATCAATGCACAAGGGTCCTGGGAAAGATGGTGGCTTCTTACGAAGCGATTCCATTCGGAAGATTCCATGCAAGAACTTTTCAGTGGGATCTGCTGGACAAATGGTCCGGATCGCATCTTCAGATGCATCAGCGGATAACCCTATCTCCAAGGACAAGGGTGTCTCTCCTGTGGTGGTTGCAGAGTGCTCATCTTCTAGAGGGCCGCAGATTCGGCATTCAGGACTGGATTCTGGTGACCACGGATGCCAGCCTGAGAGGCTGGGGAGCAGTCACACAGGGAAGAATTTTCCAGGGCTTGTGGTCAAGCATGGAAACGTCTCTTCACATAAATATCCTGGAACTAAGGGCAATTTACAATGCCCTAAGTCAAGCAAGGCCTCTGCTTCAGGGTCAGTCGGTATTGATCCAATCGGACAACATCACGGCAGTCGCCCACGTAAACAGACAGGGCGGCACAAAAAGCAGGAGGGCAATGGCAGAAGCTGCAAGAATTCTTCGCTGGGCGGAAAATTATGTGACAGCACTGTCAGCGGTGTTCATTCCGGGAGTGGACAACTGGGAAGCAGACTTCCTCAGCAGACACGACCTCCACCCGGGGGAGTGGGGACTTCACCCAGAAGTCTTCCACGTGATTGTAAACCGTTGGGAAAAACCAAAGGTGGACATGATGGCGTCTCGCCTCAACAAGAAACTAGACAGATATTGCGCCAGGTCAAGGGACCCTCAGGCGATAGCGGTGGACGCTCTGGTAACACCGTGGGTGTACCAGTCAGTGTATGTGTTCCCTCCTCTGCCTCTCATAGCCAAAGTATTGAGAATCATAAGAAGGAGAGGAGTAAGAACTATACTCGTGGCTCCGGATTGGCCAAGGAGGACTTGGTACCCGGAACTTCAAGAGATGCTCACGGAGGACCCGTGGCCTCTACCTCTAAGAAAGGACCTGCTCCAGCAGGGACCTTGTCTGTTCCAAGACTTACCGCGGCTGCGTTTGACGGCATGGAGGTTGAACGCCGGATCCTGAAGGAAAAAGGCATTCCAGATGAAGTCATCCCTACCCTGATCAAGGCCAGGAAGGATGTAACCGCGAAACATTATCACCGCATTTGGCGAAAATATGTTGCGTGGTGTGAGGCCAAGAAGGCCCCTACAGAGGAATTTCAACTGGGTCGTTTCCTGCATTTCCTGCAAAACAGGACTATCTATGGGCCTAAAATTAGGGTCCATTAAGGTTCAAATTTCGGCCCTGTCAATATTCTTCCAAAAAGAACTGGCTTCAGTGCCTGAAGTTCAGACGTTTGTCAAAGGGGTACTGCATATACAGCCTCCTTTTGTGCCTCCAGTGGCACCTTGGGATCTCAATGTAGTGTTGAGTCTCCTAAAGTCACATGAACCAGCCTATTGTGGTGCCTGCGGCTACTAGGGACTTGGAGGACTCCAAGTTGCTGGACGTAGTCAGGGCCCTGAAAATATATGTTTCCAGGACGGCTGGAGTTAGAAAATCTGACTCGCTGTTTATCCTGTATGCACCCAACAAGCTGGGTGCTCCTGCTTCTAAGCAGACGATTGCTCGTTGGATTTGTAGTACGATTCAGCTTGCACATTCTGTGGCAGGCCTGCCACAGCCAAAATCTGTAAAAGCCCATTCCACAAGGAAGGTGGGCTCATCTTGGGCGGCTGCCCGAGGGGTCTCGGCGTTACAACTTTGCCGAGCAGCTACTTGGTCAGGGGCAAACACGTTTGCTAAATTCTACAAATTTGATACCCTGGCTGAGGAGGACCTGGAGTTCTCTCATTCGGTGCTGCAGAGTCATCCGCACTCTCTCGCCCGTTTGGGAGCTTTGGTATAATCCCCATGGTCCTTACGGAGTTCCCAGCATCCACTAGGATGTCAGAGAAAATAAGAATTTACTTACCGATAATTCTATTTCTCATAGTCTGTAGTGGATGCTGGGCGCCCATCCCAAGTGCGGATTGTCTGCAATACTTGTATATAGTTATTGTTACAAAAATCGGGTTGTTTATTGTTGTGAGCCATCTTTTCAGAGGCTCCTACGTTTATCATACTGTTAACTGGGTTCAGTTCACAAGTTGTACGGTGTGATTGGTGTGGCTGGTATGAGTCTTACCCGGGATTCAAGATCCTTCCTTATTATGTACGCTCGTCCGGGCACAGTATCCTAACTGAGGCTTGGAGGAGGGTCATAGGGGGAGGAGCCAGTGCACACCAGCTAGTCATAAAGCTTTTACTTTTGTGCCCAGTCTCCTGCGGAGCCGCTATTCCCCATGGTCCTTACGGAGTTCCCAGCATCCACTACGGACTATGAGAAATAGAATTATCGGTAAGTAAATTCTTATTTTCTCGTAGTCCGTAGTGGATGCTGGGCGCCCATCCCAAGTGCGGATTGTCTGCAATACTTGTATATAGTTATTGCCTAACTAAAGGGTTATTGTTCTGAGCCATCTGTTCAGTGAGGCTCAGTTGTTATTCATACTGTTAACTGGGTTTAGTTATCACGAGTTGTACGGTGTGATTGGTGTGGCTGGTATGAGTCTTACCCGGGATTCCAAATCCTTTCCTTGTTGTGTCAGCTCTTCCGGGCACAGTATCCTAACTGAGGTCTGGAGGAGGGGCATAGAGGGAGGAGCCAGTGCACACCAGTAGTCCTAATTCTTTCTTAGAGTTCCCAGTCTCCTGCGGAGCCCGTCTATTCCCCATGGTCCTTACGGAGTTCCCAGCATCCACTACGGACTACGAGAAATAGAATTACCGGTGAGTAAATTCTTATTTTTCAACAAGTTCCGTTCGTCTACCCGGACTTACGGCGACTTCGTTTGACGGCATGGAGGTGGAGTGAAACATCCTAGCTCACAAGGGCCTTTCCAAAAAGGTTATTGCTGCTATGGTTCAAGCCAGGAAACCTGTGACTTCAAAACACTATCCTCATATCTGAAGAAGATATGTCTGCTAGTGCAAGGAATGCACGTATCCACCTGCAGAGTTCCACCTGGGATGTTTCTTACGTTTCCTGCAGGCTGGTGTGGATAAGGGTTTACGTCTGGGTTCCATTAAGGTCCATATTTCAGCTCTCTCCATTTTTTCCAGAAGAAATTGGCACTGTTGCCAGAAGTTCAGACCTTCTTGAGGGGAGTACTCCACATACAACCACCTTTTGTACCCCCTACGGCACCCTGGGATTTGAATGTGGTGTTGGAATTTCTGCATTCCTCCTGGTTTGAACCTTTGATGACGGTAGAAGACAAATACCTCATGTGGAAGATGGTGATGTTACTGGCCCTGGCTTCTGCTAGACGTGTCTCAGAATTGGGGAACTTATCGTGCAGAGCTCAGGACTAGGCAGCAGTTCCTACTGAAGGTTGTCTCTGTGTTTCACCTAAATCAACCTATTGTGGTTCCGTCAAATTCTGACGTTTCTGCTCCTCTGGAGGTATTGGATGTTGTGTGAGCCTTGAAGACATCTATGTTAAGCGGACAGCTCGGATCAGAAAGACCGATTCCTTGTACGTGCTCTTTGATGCACAGAAAAAGGGTTGTCCACTTCAAAGCAGTCCATTGCTCGTTGGCTTAGGTTTACTATCCAACAAGACTGTCCAACAAGGGGGGGGGGGGGGGGGGGGGGGGGGGGAGCACAGTGTAAATAGGTGCTGTATTGTTAATTTGGCATTATAAAAGTGCTACAGGTCTCTGGACATTTTAGATTACACAGGGAGAGTCATTAGCGCTGAGTTGTGAACTGGCAAATCCCTTCTGTGTCCTTCTGACAGATTTTACTGTGGGTCTGTCCCCTATAAGCCCTGGAGTGTCTGGGGTGTGTTTGTGCACGTATGTGACATGTCTGAGGCAGGGAGCTCTTCCCCTGAGGAAGCCATTTTAGGGACACAGAGTTGTAATGTGGTGGTGCTGCCGGCACACCATGAGCCTGAATTGGTGAAAGAATTACGTGATAGTGTGAATCATATCAGTAAGAGATTGGATAAGTCTGAGTCTCATACAGAAACCTGGAGAAAATCCGTGGAAGATGTGATTTTTAATAGTTCTGCCTTTTCATCCACAGGGGACCCGTCTGGGTAACATAAAAGGTCATTTGCACAAGTAGTACAAACTGATACCGACACGGACTCGGATTCCTGTGTCGACACTAGTGATTTCAGGGGAATAGATCCAAAATTAGCGAAAAACATTCAGTACATGATTGTTGCTATAAAGGAGGTCTTAGAAATTACGCAGTCCCCTCCTTTACCTCAGGAGAAAGCTTACTTTTATAAAGAAAAGAAAATTAACGTAACCTTTCCTCCATCTCATGAGCCGAACACTCTTTTAGGGAGTCTGGGTAAACCCTGAAAAGAAATTTCAGATTTCCAGAAGAATTCAGGTAGCTTATCCTTTCCCGGCAGAGGACAGGAAGAGGTGGCAGTCAACCCCCCCCCCCCCCCCAACGGTTTTAGACGGTGCCCTGTCACGATTAACAAAAAAGGTGATTCTTCCTGCGCCTGGAACGGCTTCCCTAAAGGAGCCGGCAGACTGCAAGTTAGAGACTAAGTTAAAATTTATTTATGTGGCCAATGGGACACTACTCAGACCTACCATTGCCTGTGCGTGGGTGAGTAGTGCTATTGAAAAGTGGTCAGAAAACTTGTCGTCAGAGATTGACACAATAGATAGAGACGAGATTCTCCTAATGTTGGGTCATATCAAAGACGCTGCTGCGTATATGCTAGAAGCCATGAAAGATATTGGGCTCTTGGGATCAAAAGCCGCTGCCATGGCTGTTTCAGCAAGGAGGGCGTTGTGGATTCGCCAATGGAATGCGGACGCAGATTCCAAAAGGAATATGGAGGCTCTCCCGTATAAAGGTGAGGCCTTGTTTGGAGATGGGCTGGATGCTTTAGTTTTTGCGGCTATCGCAGGTAAGTCGACATTCTTGCTTTATGCTCCTGCGCCGGCGAAAGAGACACATCACTCTCAGATGCAGTCCTTTCGGCCCAATAGATACAAAAAGGGTAAAGGTTCCCCTTTCTTTGCGGGTATAGGAAGGGGAAAAGGAAAAAGTCTGCAGCATCTCCAGGATCACAGGAGCAGAAATCAACCCCTGCTTCTGCCAAATCTTCAGCATGACGCTGGGGCTCCTTTGCGGTAGTCCGCTCAGGTGGGGGCACGTCTGAAACTTTTAAGTCAGTTCTGGGTTCAATCTGGCCTGGACCCGTGGCTCTTACAAATTGTGTCCCACGGGTACAAACTGGAGTTTCAAGACGTTCCCCCATGCAGATTTTTCAAATCGGCCTTACCAGCTTCTCTCCCAGAGAGGGAAGTAGTAGCAGCAGCAATACAAAAATTATGTCAGGGTCAAGTCATTGTCCTGGTTCCCTTGTCACAACAAGGAGAAGGGTTTTATTCAAGCCTCTTTATAGTTCTGAAGCCGGACGGCTCGGTCAGACCGATTCTAAATCTGAAATCTCTGAATCTCTACCTGCAAAGGTTTAAGTTCAAGATGGAATCTCTGAGGGCAGTTATTTCCAGTCTGGAGGAAGGGGATTTCATGGTGTCAGTGGACATAAAGGATGCCTACTTACATGTTCCCATTTATCCTCCACATCAAGCTTATCTGAGATTCGCGATACATGAGTGTCATTACCAGTTTCAGACATTGCGGTTTGGACTCTCCACGGCACCGAGGGTGTTCACCAAGGAGATGGCGGAGATGATGGTCCTTCTTCGACTGAATGGAGTCAGTATAATTCCTTACCTGGACGATCTCCTGATAAAAGCGAGGTCCAGGGAAAAGTTGGTGCAGAACATTGCACTCTCCCTGACAGTACTTCAACAACACGGTTGGATCATAAATTTTCCAAAGTCACAGTTGGAACCGACAACAAGATTGTCCTTTCTGGGGATGATACTGGACACAGAAGTACAGAGGGTATTTCTTCCAGTAGAAAAGGCTCTGGAAATCCAGAGAATGGTCAAACAAATTCTGATACCAACAAGAGTGTCGATTCATCAATGCATTCGGTTGTTGGGAAAGATGGTAGCAACCTACGGGGCCATACAGTTTGGCCGATTCCATGCCAGAGTATTCCAGTGGGACCTGTTGGACAAGTGGTCCGGATCCCACCTACACATGCAACGGAAGATAATCCTGTCATCCAAAGCCAGAATTTCGCTCCTGTGGTGGCTACACAGTTCTCACCTACTAGAGGGACGCAGGTTCGGGATTCAGGACTGGGTCCTAGTAACCACAGATGCAAGTCTCCGAGGCTGGGGTGCAGTCACACAGGGCGAAAGCTTCCAAGGAAGATGGTCAAGTCAGGAAACCTGTCTTCACGTAAACGTTCTGGAGTTGAGAGCTATTTACAATGGCCTTCTACAAGCAGGGCATCTTCTTCAAGATCAACCCGAACAGATCCAGTCGGACAATGTAACAGCAGTCGCGTACATAAACCGTCAGGGCGGAACGAAATGCAGAGCGGCGATGGCAGAGGTGACAAAGATCCTCCTCTGGGCAGAAAGACATGCAAGAGCTCTGTCGGCAATTTTCATTCCAGGAGTGGACAACTGGGAAGCAGACTTCCTCAGCAGACACGATCTCCATCCAGGAGAATGGGGCCTCCACCAAGAAGTCTTCGCAGAGGTGTAAGGTCTTTGGGGAGTTCCTCAAGTAGACATGATGGCATCTCGTCTCAACAAGAAGCTTCAGAGATATTGTTCCAGGTCGAGAGACCCTCAAGCAATAGATTGGGTGTCCTGCTTCTAAGCAGACCATTGCGCGCTGGATCAGAGGTACGATTCAGCACGCTCATTCCACGGCAGGATTGCAGATACCGAATTCGGTGAATGCCCATTCTACTAGAAAGGTGGGCTCATCCTGGGCGGCTGCTCGGGGGGGTCTCTGCGTTACAACTTTGCTGAGCAGCTACTTGGTCAGGGGCAAACACGTTTGCTAAGTTTTACAAGTTTGACACCTTGGCCGATGAGGACCTCAAGTTTGGTCAATCGTTGCTGCAGGGTCATCCGCACTCTCCCGCCCGTACTGAGCTTTGGTATAACCCCATGGTACTGAAGTGGACCCCAGCATCCTCTAGGACGTAAGAGAAAACAGGATTTTAATACCTACCGGTAAATCCTTTCCTCCTAGTCCGTAGAGGATGCTGGGCACCTGGCCCAGTGCGTTCTTTATCTGCAGTTATTATTTTTTTTAAGTTGTTTCAGCACGGTTGCTGTAATGTTCACGCTCGTTGGCATGAGTTTTGTTGAATGCCATGTTGTGCGGCATGGTTGAAGTGTGAGCTGGTATGAATCTCACAGTTAATTTAAAAGTAAATCCTTTTCTCGAAATGTCCATCTGGAGGAGGGGCATGGAGGGAGGAGCCAGTTCACACACTTGAAAAGTCTTAAAGTGCCCATGGCTCCTGCGGAACCGTCTATACTCCATGGTACTGAAGTGGACCCCAGCATCCTCTATGGACTTGGAGAAAAGGATTTACCGGTAGATATTAAAATCCTATTTTTTCCATTGTGATTAACAATCCCTAATTTCTCTAACGTCCTAGTGGATGCTGGGACTCCGTCAGGACCATGGGGAATAGCGGGCTCCGCAGGAGACAGGGCACATCTAAAAAAGCTTTTAGGTCACATGGTGCGTACTGGCTCCTCCCCCTATGACCCTCCTCCAAGCCTCAGTTAGGTTTTTGTGCCCGTCCGAGAGGGTGCAATCTAGGTGGCTCTCCTAAAGAGCTGTTTAGAAAAGTTTTTTTTTAGGTTTCAATCTCAGTGATTCCTGCTGGCAACAGGATCACTGCATCGAGGGACTTAGGGGAGAGATTTCCAACTCACCTGCGTGCAGGATGGATTGGAGTCTTAGGCTACTGGACACTTAGCTCCAGAGGGAGTCGGAACACAGGTCAGCCTGGGGTTCGTCCCGGAGCCGTGCCGCCGATCCCCCTTACAGACGCTGAAGAGACGGCAGAACGGAGGTCCGGAAAGCAGGCGGCAGAAGACTCCTCAGTCTTCTTGAAGGTAGCGCACAGCACGGCAGCTGTGCGCCATTGTTGTCACACGGCTCACTGACTCAGTCACGGAGGGTGCAGGGCGCTGCTGGGGGCGCCCTGGGCAGCAATATAATTACCTTTAGTGGCAAAATAAATACATCACATATAGCCATTAAGGCTATATGTATGTATTTTAACCCAGGCCAGTTTCTTAAAAACCGGGGAAAAGCCCGCCGAAAAAGGGGCGGAGCTTATTCTCCTCAGCACTCAGCGCCATTTTCCTGCTCAGCTCCGCTGGTGAGGAAGGCTCCCAGGTCTCTCCCCTGCACTGCACTACAGAAACAGGGTAACAAAGAGAAGGGGGGCATAAATTGGCGATATTTATATATTAAGAGCGCATATATAGTAAACAACACCTTCTAGGGTTGTTTATATACATTTATAGCGCTTTTGGTGTGTGCTGGCAAACTCTCCCTCTGTCTCCCCAAAGGGCTAGGGGGTCCTGTCTTCGATTAGAGCATTCCCTGTGTGGCTGCTGTGTGTCGGTACGTGTGTGTCGACATGTATGAGGACGATGTTGGTGTGGAGGCAGAGCAATTGCCGATGATGGTAATGTCACCCCCTAGGGAGTCGACACCGGAATGGATGGCTTTAGTTATGGAATTACGTGATAATGTCAGCACATTACAAAAGTCAGTTGACGAAATAAGACGCCCGGCAAACCAGTTAGTACCGGTTCAGGCGTCTCAGACACCGTCAGGGGCTGTAAAACGTCCTTTACCTCAGTCAGTCGACACGGGTACCGACACAGATGAATCTAGTGTCGACGGTGAAGAAACAAACGTATTTTCCAATAGGGCCACACGTTATATGATCACGGCAATGAAGGAGGCTTTGCAGATCTCTGATACTGCTGGTACCTCAAAAAATAAGATTTTACTTACCGATAAATCTATTTCTCGGAGTCCGTAGTGGATGCTGGGGTTCCTGAAAGGACCATGGGGAATAGCGGCTCCGCAGGAGACAGGGCACAAAAAGTAAAGCTTTTCCAGATCAGGTGGTGTGTACTGGCTCCTCCCCCTATGACCCTCCTCCAGACTCCAGTTAGGTACTGTGCCCGGACGAGCGTACACAATAAGGGAGGATTTTGAATCCCGGGTAAGACTCATACCAGCCACACCAATCACACCGTACAACTTGTGATCTAAACCCAGTTAACAGTATGATAACAGCGGAGCCTCTGAAAGATGGCTTCCTTCAACAATAACCCGAATTAGTTAACAATAACTATGTACAATTATTGCAGATAATCCGCACTTGGGATGGGCGCCCAGCATCCACTACGGACTCCGAGAAATAGATTTATCGGTAAGTAAAATCTTATTTTCTCTATCGTCCTAGTGGATGCTGGGGTTCCTGAAAGGACCATGGGGATTATACCAAAGCTCCCAAACGGGCGGGAGAGTGCGGATGACTCTGCAGCACCGAATGAGAGAACTCCAGGTCCTCCTTAGCCAGAGTATCAAATTTGTAAAATTTTACAAACGTGTTCTCCCCTGACCACGTAGCTGCTCGGCAAAGTTGTAATGCCGAGACCCCTCGGGCAGCCGCCCAAGATGAGCCCACCTTCCTTGTGGAGTGGGCCTTTACAGATTTAGGCTGTGGCAGGCCTGCCACAGAATGTGCAAGTTGGATTGTGCTACAGATCCAACGAGCAATCGTCTGCTTAGACGCAGGAGCACCCATCTTGTTGGGTGCATACAATATAAACAACGAGTCAGATTTTCTGACTCCAGCTGTCCTTGCAATATATATTTTTAATGCTCTGACAACGTCCAGTAACTTGGAGTCCTCCAAGTCACTTGTAGCCGCAGGCACTACAATAGGCTGGTTCAGATGAAATGCTGACACCACCTTAGGGAGAAAATGCGGACGAGTCCGCAGTTCTGCCCTGTCCGAATGGAAAATCAGATATGGGCTTTTGTAAGATAAAGCTGCCAGTTCTGACACTCTCCTGGCCGAAGCCAGGGCTAGAAGCATGGTCACTTTCCATGTGAGATATTTCAAATCCACCTTCTTTAGTGGTTCAAACCAATGAGATTTTAGAAAGTCCAAAACCACATTGAGATCCCACGGTGCCACTGGAGGCACCACAGGAGGCTGTATATGTAGCACTCCCTTAACAAAGGTCTGGACTTCAGGGACTGAAGCCAATTCTTTTTGAAAGAAAATCGACAGGGCCGAAATTTGAACCTTAATAGATCCCAATTTGAGACCCATAGACAATCCTGATTGCAGGAAATGTAGGAATCGACCCAGTTGAAATTCCTCCGTCGGAGCACTCCGATCTTCGCACCACGCAACATATTTTCGCCAAATTCGGTGATAATGTTGCACGGTTACTTCCTTCCTTGCTTTAATCAAAGTAGGAATGACTTCTTCCGGCATGCCTTTTTCCTTTAGGATCCGGCGTTCAACCGCCATGCCGTCAAACGCAGCCGCGGTAAGTCTTGAAACAGACAGGGACCCTGCTGAAGCAAGTCCCTCCTTAGAGGTAGAGGCCACGGATCTTCCGTGATCATCTCTTGAAGTTCCGGGTACCAAGTCCTTCTTGGCCAATCCGGAACCACTAGTATCGTCCTTACGCCTCTTTGCCGTATAATTCTCAATACTTTTGGTATGAGAGGCAGAGGAGGAAACACATACACCGACTGGTACACCCAAGGCGTTACCAGCGCGTCCACAGCTATTGCCTGCGGATCTCTTGACCTGGCGCAATACCTGTCCAGTTTTTTGTTGAGGCGAGACGCCATCATGTCCACCATTGGTCTTTCCCAACGGGTTACCAGCAAGTGGAAGACTTCTGGATGAAGTCCCCACTCTCCCGGGTGAAGATCGTGTCTGCTGAGGAAGTCTGCTTCCCAGTTGTCCACTCCCGGGATGAACACTGCTGACAGTGCTATCACATGATTCTCTGCCCAGCGAAGAATCCTTGCAGCTTCTGCCATTGCACTCCTGCTTCTTGTGCCGCCCTGTCTGTTCACATGGGCGACTGCCGTGATGTTGTCCGACTGGATCAACACCGGTTTTCCCTGAAGCAGAGGTTCTGCCTGGCTTAGAGCATTGTATATTGCTCTTAGTTCCAGAATGTTTATGTGAAGAGACGTTTCCAGGCTCGTCCATACTCCCTGGAAGTTTCTTCCTTGTGTGACTGCACCCCAGCCTCTCAGGCTGGCGTCCGTGGTCACCAGGATCCAATCCTGTATGCCGAATCTGCGGCCCTCCAATAGATGAGCACTCTGCAACCACCACAGAAGAGACACCCTTGTCCTTGGAGACAGGGTTATCCGCAGGTGCATCTGAAGATGCGACCCTGACCATTTGTCCAACAGATCCCTTTGGAAAATTCTTGCGTGGAATCTGCCGAATGGAATTGCTTCGTAAGAAGCCACCATTTTTCCCAGGACTCTTGTGCATTGATGTACAGACACCTTTCCTGGTTTTAGGAGGTTCCTGACAAGCTCGGATAACTCCTTGGCTTTTTCCTCCGGGAGAAAAACCTTTTTCTGAACCGTGTCCAGAATCATCCCTAGGAACAGCAGACGAGTTGTCGGCATTAACTGGGATTTTGGAATATTCAGAATCCACCCGTGCTGTTTTAGCACTTCTTGCGACAGTGCTAATCCCATCTCTAGCTGTTCTCTGGACCTTGCCCTTATTAGGAGATCGTCCAAGTATGGGATAATTAATATGCCTTTTCTTCGAAGAAGAATCATCATCTCGGCCATTACCTTTGTAAAGACCCGAGGTGCCGTGGACAATCCGAACGGCAGCGTCTGAAACTGATAGTGACAGTTTTGTACAACGAACCTGAGGTACCCCTGGTCTAGGTTCGCTATCACTGCTCTGAGTGACTCCATCTTGAACTTGAACTTCTTTATGTACAGGTTCAAGGACTTCAGATTTAGAATAGGCCTTACCGAGCCATCCGGCTTCGGTACCACAAAAAGAGTGGAATAATACCCCTTCCCTTGTTGTAGAAGAGGTACCTTGACTATCACCTGCTGAGAGTACAGCTTGTGAATGGCTTCCAAAACCGTCTCCCTTTCGGAGGGGGACGTTGGTAAAGCAGCCTTCAGGAAACGGCGAGGTGGATCTGTCTCTAATTCCAACCTGTACCCCTGAGATATTATCTGCAGGATCCAGGGATCTACCTGCGAGTGAGCCCACTGCGCGCTGTAATTTTTGAGACGACCACCCACCGTCCCCGAGTCCGCTTGAGAAGCCCCAGCGTCATGCTGAGGCTTTTGTAGAAGCCGGGGAAGGCTTCTGTTCCTGGGAAGGAGCTGCCTGTTGCTGTCTCTTCCCTCTACCTCTGCCTCGTGGCAGATATGAATAGCCCTTTGCTCTCTTATTTTTAAAGGAACGAAAGGGCTGCGGTTGAAAAGTCGGTGCCTTTTTCTGTTGGGGAGTGACTTGAGGTAGAAAGGTGGATTTCCCGGCTGTAGCCGTGGCCACCAAATCTGATAGACCGACTCCAAATAACTCCTCCCCTTTATACGGCAAAACTTCCATATGTCGTTTTGAATCCGCATCGCCTGTCCACTGTCGCGTCCATAAAGCTCTTCTGGCCGAAATGGACATAGCACTTACCCGTGATGCCAGTGTGCAGATATCCCTCTGTGCATCACGCATATAAAGAAATGCATCCTTTATTTGTTCTAACGACAGTAAAATATTGTCCCTGTCCAGGGTATCAATATTTTCAATCAGGGATTCTGACCAAACTACCCCAGCACTGCACATCCAGGCAGTCGCTATAGCTGGTCGTAGTATAACACCTGCATGTGTGTATATACTTTTTTGGATATTTTCCATCCTCCTATCTGATGGATCTTTAAGTGCGGCCGTCTCAGGAGAGGGTAACGCCACTTGTTTAGATAAGCGTGTTAGCGCCTTGTCCACCCTAGGAGGTGTTTCCCAGCGCTCCCTAACCTCTGGCGGGAAAGGGTATAATGCCAATAATTTCTTTGAAATTATCAGCTTTTTATCAGGGGCAACCCACGCTTCATTACACACGTCATTTAATTCTTCTGATTCAGGAAAAACTATAGGTAGTTTTTTCACACCCCACATAATACCCTGTTTAGTGGTACCTGTAGTATCAGCTAAATGTAACGCCTCCTTCATTGCCAAAATCATATAACGTGTGGCCCTACTGGAAAATACGGTTGATTCGTCACCGTCACCACTGGAGTCAGTGCCTGTGTCTGGGTCTGTGTCGACCGACTGAGGCAAAGGGCGTTTCACAGCCCCTGACGGTGTTTGAGTCGCCTGGACAGGCACTAATTGATTGTCCGGCCGTCTCATGTCGTCAAACGACTGCTTTAGTGTGTTGACACTATCCCGTAGTTCCATAAATAAAGGCATCCATTCTGGTGTCGACTCCCTAGGGGGTGACATCCTCATATTTGGCAATTGCTCCGCCCCCACACCAATATCGTCCTCATACATGTCGACACACACGTACCGACACACAGCAGACACACAGGGAATGCTCCTAACGAAGACAGGACCCACTAGCCCTTTGAGGAGACAGAGGGAGAGTTTGCCAGCACACACCAAAAGCGCTATATATATAACAGGGATAGCCTTATAATAAGTGCTCCCTTATAGCTGCTTTATATATATCAAAATATCGCCATAAATTTGCCCCCCCTCTCTGTTTTACCCTGTTTCTGTAGTGCAGTGCAGGGGAGAGACCTGGGAGCCGTCCTGACCAGCGGAGCTGTGAGAGGAAATGGCGCCGTGTGCTGAGGAGATAGGCCCCGCCCCTTTTCCGGCGGGCTCGTCTCCCGCTATTTAGTGAATCCAGGCAGGGGTTAAATATCTCCATATAGCCTCTGGGGGCTATATGTGAGGTATTTTTAGCCTTTATATAGGTTACATTTGCCTCCCAGGGCGCCCCCCCCCAGCGCCCTGCACCCTCAGTGACTGCGTGTGAAGTGTGCTGAGAGGAAAATGGCGCACAGCTGCAGTGCTGTGCGCTACCTTTAGAAGACTGCAGGAGTCTTCAGCCGCCGATTCTGGACCTCTTCTGACTTCAGCATCTGCAAGGGGGCCGGCGGCGCGGCTCCGGTGACCATCCAGGCTGTACCTGTGATCGTCCCTCTGGAGCTGATGTCCAGTAGCCAAGAAGCCAATCCATCCTGCACGCAGGTGAGTTCACTTCTTCTCCCCTCAGTCCCTCGTTGCAGTGATCCTGTTGCCAGCAGGACTCACTGTAAAATAAAAAACCTAAGCTAAACTTTTTCTAAGCAGCTCTTTAGGAGAGCCACCTAGATTGCACCCTTCTCGGCCGGGCACAAAAATCTAACTGGAGTCTGGAGGAGGGTCATAGGGGGAGGAGCCAGTACACACCACCTGATCTGGAAAAGCTTTACTTTTTGTGCCCTGTCTCCTGCGGAGCCGCTATTCCCCATGGTCCTTTCAGGAACCCCAGCATCCACTAGGACGATAGAGAAAGGGGTATTATGTGGGGGGTGAAAAAACTACCTGTATTTTTTCCAGAATCAGAGGAATTGAATGACGTGTGTGATGAAGCGTGGGTTAACCCCGATAGAAAACTGCTAATTTCCAATAAGTTATTGGCATTATACCCTTTCCCACCAGAGGTTAGGGCGCGCTGGGAAACACCCCCTAGGGTGGATAAGGCGCTCACACGTTTATCAAAGCAAGTGGCGTTGCCGTCTCCTGATACGGCCGCCCTCAAGGATCCAGCAGATAGGAGGCTGGAAACTACACTGAAGAGTATATACACACATACTGGTGTTATACTGCGACCGGCAATAGCCTCAGCCTGGATGTGCAGTGCTGGGGTAGTGTGGTTGGATTCTCTGACTGAAAATATTGATACCCTGGATAGGGACAGTATTTTATTGACTCTAGAGCAATTAAAGGATGCTTTCCTTTATATGCGAGATGCTCAGAGGGATGTTTGTACTCTAGCATCAAGAGTAAGCGCGATGTCCATATCTGCCAGAAGAAGTTTATGGACGCGACAGTGGTCAGGTGATGCGGATTCCAAGAGGCATATGGAAGTATTGCCATATAAAGGAGAGGAATTGTTTGGGGTCGGTCTTTCGGACCTGGTGGCCACGGCAACTGCCGGCAAATCCACTTTTTTACCTCAGACCCCCTCCCAACAGAAAAAGACACCGTCTTTTCAGCCGCAGTCCTTTCGCTCCTATAAAAAGCGACCAAAAGGACAGTCTTATCTGCCGCGAGGCAGAGGAAAGGGTAAGAAAGGGCAGCAAGCAGCCCCTGCCCAGGAACAGAAGCCCGCCCCGGCTTCTACAAAGCCATCAGCATGACGCTGGGGCTTTACAAGCGGACTCAGGAACGGTGGGGGGTCGACTCAAGATTTTCAGCAATCAATGGGTTCACTCACAAGTGGACCCGTGGGTCCTGCAGATAGTATCTCAGGGTTACATGCTGGAGTTCGAAAGGTCTCCCCCTCGCCGGTTCCTAAAGTCTGCTTTACCAACGTCTCCCTCAGAAAGGATGTCGGTTTTGGAAGCCATTCACAAGCTGTATTCTCAGCAGGTGATAGTCAAGGTACCCCTCCTACAACAGGGAAAGGGGTATTATTCCACACTATTTGTGGTACCGAAACCGGACGGTTCGGTAAGGCCTATTCTAAATCTGAAATCCTTGAACCTGTACATAAAGAAATTCAAGTTCAAGATGGAGTCACTCAGAGCAGTGATAGCGAATCTGGAAGAAGGAGACTTCATGGTGTCCTTGGACATAAAAGATGCTTATCTACATGTCCCGATTTACCCCTCACACCAAGGGTATCTCAGGTTCGTGATACAAGACTGTCATTATCAGTTTCAAACGCTGCCGTTTGGGTTGTCCACGGCCCCTCGGGTCTTTACCAAGGTAATGACCGAAATGATGGTTCTTCTACGAAGAAAAGGCGTATTAATTATCCCTTACTTGGACGATCTCCTGATAAGGGCAAAGTCCAGAGAACAGCTGGAAGTCGGTGTAGCGCTAACACAAGTAGTGCTTCAGCAACACGGGTGGATTCTAAATCTTCCAAAATCTCAATTGACCCCGACAACACATCTGCTGTTCCTGGGCATGATTCTGGACACGGTTCAGAAAAAGGTATTTCTCCCGGAAGAGAAAGCAAGGGAGTTATCCGAACTTGTCAAGAACCTCCTAAAACCAGGAACTGTGTCAGTACATCAATGCACAAGAGTCCTGGGAAAGATGGTGGCTTCGTACGAAGCGATTCCATTCGGCAGATTCCATGCACGAACATTTCAGTGGGATCTGCTGGACAAATGGTCCGGATCGCATCTGCACATGCATCAGCGGATAACACTGTCACCGAGAACAAGGTTGTCTCTCCTGTGGTGGTTGCAGACTGCCCATCTGCTAGTGGGCCGCAGATTCGGCATACAGGACTGGGTCCTGGTGACTACGGATGCCAGCCTACGAGGTTGGGGAGCAGTCACAAAGGGAAGAAACTTCCAGGGCGTGTGGTCAAACCTGGAGACGTCTCTTCACATAAATATACTGGAGCTAAGAGCGATCTACAATGCTCTAAGCCTGGCAAAATCGCTGCTTCAGGGTCAGCCGGTGTTGATCCAGTCCGACAACATCACGGCAGTCGCCCACGTAAACCGACAAGGCGGCACGAGAAGCAGGAGTGCAATGGCAGAAGCTGCAAGGATTCTGCGCTGGGCGGAGAATCATGTCGTAGCACTGTCAGCAGTGTTCATCCCGGGAGTGGACAACTGGGAAGCAGATTTCCTCAGCAGACACGACCTTCACCCGGGAGAGTGGGGACTTCATCCAGAAGTTTTCCACATGATTGTGAACCGTTGGGAAAAACCAAAGGTGGACATGATGGCGTCTCGCCTCAACAAAAAATTGGACAGGTATTGCGCCAGGTCAAGAGACCCTCAGGCAATAGCTGTGGACGCTCTGGTAACACCGTGGGTGTACCAGTCAGTGTATGTGTTCCCTCCTCTGCCTCTCATACCAAAGGTACTGAGAATTATACGGAAAAGAGGAGTAAGAACAATACTGGTAGCTCCGGACTGGCCAAGAAGAACTTGGTATCCGGAACTTCAAGAGATGCTCACGGAGGATCCGTGGCCTCTACCTCTAAGAAGGGATCTGCTTCAGCAGGGACCTTGTATGTTCCAAGACTTACCGCGGCTGCGTTTGACGGCATGGCGGTTGAACGCCGGATTCTAAAAGAGAAGGGCATTCCTGAGGAAGTTATTCCTACTTTAATTAAAGCCAGGAAAGAAGTGACCGCACAACATTATCACCGCATTTGGAGAAAATATGTTGCGTGGTGTGAGGCCAAGAAGGCTCCAACGGAAGAATTTCAATTGGGTCGATTCTTACATTTCCTGCAAGCAGGATTGTCTATGGGCCTCAAATTGGGGTCCATTAAAGTTCAAATTTCGGCCTTATCAATTTTCTTCCAGAAGGAATTGGCGTCAGTGCCTGAAGTACAAACTTTTGTCAAAGGTGTACTACATATACAACCCCCAATAGTGCCTCCAGTGGCACCGTGGGATTTGAACGTGGTTCTAAATTTTCTCAAATCTCATTGGTTTGAGCCTTTAAAATCGGTAGATTTAAAATACCTTACATGGAAGGTAACCATGCTGTTGGCCCTGGCTTCAGCCAGGAGAGTTTCGGAGTTGGCAGCTTTGTCATACAAAAGCCCATATCTGATATTCCATTCGGACAGGGCAGAATTGAGGACACGTCCTCAATTTCTCCCTAAGGTGGTTTCGGCATTTCACTTGAACCAGCCTATTGTGGTGCCTGCGGCTACTAGCGACTTGGAGGACTTCAAGTTACTGGACGTTGTCAGAGCATTAAAAATATATATTCAAGGACAGCTGGAGTCAGAAAATCTGACTCGTTGTTTACATTGTATGCACCCAACAAGTTGGGTGCTCCTGCGTCTAAACAGACGATTGCACGTTGGATATGTAGTACAATCCAACTTGCACATTCTGTGGCAGGCCTGCCACAGCCTAAATCTGTAAAGGCCCATTCCACAAGGAAAGTGGGCTCATCCTGGGCGGCTGCCCGAGGAGTCTCGGCATTACAACTTTGCCGAGCAGCTACGTGGTCAGGGGAGAACACGTTTGTAAAATTTTACAAATTTGATACTCTGGCTAAAGAGGACCTGGAGTTCTCTCATTCGGTGCTGCAGAGTCATCCGCACTTTCCCGCCCGTTTGGGAGCTTTGGTATAATCCCCATGGTCCTGACGGAGTCCCAGCATCCACTAGGACGTTAGAGAAAATAAGAATTTACTTACCGATAATTCTATTTCTCATAGTCCGTAGTGGATGCTGGGCGCCCATCCCAAGTGCGGATTGTCTGCAATGCTTGTACATAGTTATTGTTACAAAAATCGGGTTATTACTGTTGTTGTGAGCCATCTGTTCAGAGGCTACTTCGTTTGTGTTATCATACTGTTAACTGGGTTCAGATCACAAGTTGTACGGTGTGATTGGTGTGGCTGGTATGAGTCTTACCCGGGATTCAAGATCCTTCCTTATTGTGTACGCTCGTCCGGGCACAGTACCTAACTGAGGCTTGGAGGAGGGTCATAGGGGGAGGAGCCAGTACGCACCATGTGACCTAAAAGCTTTTTTAGATGTGCCCTGTCTCCTGCGGAGCCCGCTATTCCCCATGGTCCTGACGGAGTCCCAGCATCCACTACGGACTATGAGAAATAGAATTATCGGTAAGTAAATTCTTATTTTTAGTAGTGTGCAGATATACCGTTCTTCTTTTTTGACTAAACTTATGGAGTTGCAAGCAGAGTCTACTTGTTATGTACTAATAACCAGAAAAATGCGTAATGCAAGCTGCTGATGGCGGCTAAATTAATCTGTCTCAAAATGTAAATTATAGCATTGGATTGTATACACCAAAATAGAGCATGCCCAGCCTGCAGTCTATCAGGAATGTTATGTCACATTGCTCTACCCGTCTGGGGCAACATCTTTTGTCATTTATCTAGCAGCAGTTTTTAAAATGATAGATTATTGGTTGCTTAGGGCAGTTTCTCCACCTGGTCTCTCCAAGACTTGAGGGCTTTGCAGTCCGGGAAAAAACATCTCAGACGGCATGCTGAGTAAGCCTGAGGTTACTCAGATTATCTGATGCATGGTGGGTTATGAGGCCAAGTGACTTTGCCACTCCCGGAAAGCGCCCCTGTTTTTTGCAACACTAGTTTTCCCCCATCCCTCCATGCGAATGCCTCTGCCTGTCAATCATGCAGAGATGATCGAATTACTGCAATGCAATCACAGGACCTGTTCTATATGGGATCCAGTCTCTAGGTCGACAGTAACTACGTCGACAAGGTCTCTAGGTTGATATGTTCTAGGTCGACAGGTCAACATGAGTTTTTCACGATTTTTTTTTTTTTTTTTTAAACCTATTCATACTTAACGATCCACATGGACTACGATTGGAATGGTAAAGCTTGCGAGCCATGCGAGAGGACACTGTGCACTAATTGGGGTCCCCATCAACTCTACGAAGAAAACAACACTAAAAAAACATTAAAAACTCATGTCGACCTAAAGACCCTGTGGACCAATAGTGGTCGACCTAGTTACTATCTACCTTCCATACCACTCCCGTTCTATACATGCACAGAACAGGTCCTGCACATGCACAGTTTCCCGACTATCTGGAAACTGTTCGTTGGATTGCTTATGTGATCTAACCTGAACTAGGCACATAGTCAAGGATTGCAGTTATTGTCCAGATCAAACACCATAATAGAGAAGAAATGTGTTCTACGTGACATCAACTGAAATGTTTGTCATTCAAAGTGTTTTTGAGTAGTCTTCATGCTAGGCTGTTTTAGCAGAGCGCCGCGTCCTGCCTTTTCAACGGCGCCCTGCTAAAACAGCCTGTCCATTGCCATGCTGCAGCCACCATGTAAATATGCGCATGGCATCTATTCACATTAAAGGGAGAGCCATTTTTGATGCTAATGGCATGCTACCATTTGTGACGCTGACTGAGCTGCACCCCCCGAATAGTGATGCCCCCTCCCTGGCCTTCTTTTCAAACACGTGCTCAACCATGCTGTGTCTCGCACCTCTGCTCCCTGCACTGCTCGCATCCTAGCAGGAACACCATTGAGAAGGAAACTGCTGATCTGTGATTTTAATGTGCAACAGTTTTTAGAGATTACAGAGAATAGTGTGCAAAACAAAAATTAGGGAAGGGCAGCTATGTTGGTGAACACGCATTGTTTAATGAGTGAGGTCTCAAGAGTGTTACAACAGTTTTATACAGGAAAGCTTATATGAATGAACAGCTTGTCCAACCTGGAACTGCACTGGCTACAACAGCAAAAAAAAAAAAACAGGTTTCACTCCTGTCAGCTAATAATGCTACAGTGGACACAGATCCACTAAAACTGGACAGTTGAAGAATGAGAAACATTGCCTGGTCTCTTAGATTACAGTTCTACTGTGACATACAGATTATTGGGTCAGAATTTGGCATAAACAGGGATCCATCTTTCCTAGTGTCGACAGTACAGGCTGGTTATGATATTAATAGTGTGAGCAGCTATAGACTAGTGGCACCCTAACAGTCCAGGTTTTAAGGCTATCTCTGCTTGTGTACAGATAAGATAGTACAGGGTGATTCAAAAGTCACAGTACACCTTTTTCTATCAAAAACTGCAGGAAATGGGAAAACTGAATACTCCAGTGAGGTGGGCTATCTTTTAGGGTATGTACCGAACATGGGCACCATCTTGAATCTAAGTCGGTTTTCTCTTACGTCCTAGGGGATACTGGGAATCCATTTAGTACCATGGGGTATAGATGGATCCACTAGGAGCCATGGGCACTATAGAAGTTTGATTGTGTGTGCTGGCTCATCCCTCTATGCCCCTCCTACCAGACTCGGTTTAGAAAATGTGCCCGGAGGAGCCGGTCACGCTTATGGAAGCTCCTGAAGAGTTTTCTGCATTTATTTTGTATGTTTGTTATTTTCAGGCAGGACTGGATGGCACAAGCCTGCCTGCTTCGTGGGACTTAGGGAGGGGTTGAAGAGTTAATGGTCTTGTTCCCCACCGACAGGACACTGAGCTCCTGAGGGAACTATTCGCAAGCCCCACCATGGCGAGCGTACATTCCCGCAGCACGCCGCTACCCCTAACAGAGCCAGAAGAGTCGTGAGTACTAAGCCGGAGTCCCAGTTAGTGGGTCACCGCCCATTATGGCGGCATGAGGGTATGGAGACACACGGCTTCTACACGGGGTGGACTGAGTCTCCTAAGTACACTGTAGTGTACACAGTACCCAGACTGGCACTACAGCCATAAAAAGGGAATATCTGCATTTTATGCACAGACACATAAGCCAGTATACAGAAAAGCGGGAAGATCTCGCCATTGAAGGGGAGGGGCTTCACGATGAGCAGATCCAGCACCTCACAAGTGTCATTTTCCCTACTGTAGCTGACACAGACGCTGAGTGACAGGGACACACAGCTCCTCCGGAAAGCCTCCAGTTTACCTCAGCGGTACCAGGGGCTTATAGCAGGGGGAAGTGGTTTACTAGTGTACTAAGTCCCTAATCTAGGTACTTAGTCTGCGACCCGGCTAAGCTTGGCATTAGCGATAAGGGCACTGTGCATACTCTCTCTGTGTCTCTCTGGAAGGGCTCTTTGTGGGTTAATTGTGCTTTTAACCTTTTCCTGTGTGTGTGCTGTCACTACTGCAGTATGTCAGGCAAAGAGCCTATTTTATGTAAGGCACATTGGCCCTCATTCCGAGTTGTTCGCTCGTTCTTTTTCTTCGCATCGCAGCGATTTTCCGCAAACTGCGCATGCGCAATGTTCGCACTGCGACTGCGCTAAGTAAATTTGCTAAGAAGTTTGGTATTTTACTCAGATCGCAAGGTGAAAGTCACCTTGCGATGCCGATGCGCGGTCCCGAAATATTGACACTTAGCCAAAATCGTACATAGTCAGTATCGCAAGCACATAATGAATGTGCTTGCGATACTGACTATGTGCCGACCTAGGCCCTTTCACATAGTGAGAATCGGGCATAGCCCGAATCTCACCGTGTGTATGGGCCATTATTTTAATATTAAGAAAAAATCATCAGCCACTTTTCAAAGGAACTAAATACCCTGTTGAAGAACCATGGGTTAATCCAGATAAGACATTTTAAATTCGTAGGAGGTTGCTACCATCTTTTCCTCCTGAGGATAGGAAAAAACGGGAAAATCCACTGATAGTGGATGCGTCAGTCTCCAGGCTCTCACGTAAAATTGTACTACTTGTGCCTGGTGCAGCCTCCCTAAAAGATGCGGTTGATCGCAAGATTGAGACTACACTCAAATCTTTGTATACTGCTGCCGGGGTGGCCCAGAGACCCACTATAGCATGTGTCTGGATTACAAAAGCCATTGCTAAATGGTCAGGTAATTTAATTGAGGGGTTAGACACCTTACTTCAAGAGGAAATTATTTTGCTCCTGCAATATATACAAGACTCTGCAAACTTTATGGTGGAAGCTATAAAAGAAATAGGTTTACTTAATGCACGCACTACAGCTATAGCGGTGTCGGCACGCAGAGGATTATGGCTACGTCAGTGGACTGCTGATGCGGACTCCAGGAAAGGAGTGGAAGGCCTACCTTTCACAGGAGAGGCCTTATTTGGAGATTAACTCGACAAATGAATCTCCCGAGCTACTGCGGGTAAGTCCACATACCTACCTTCTGCAGCTTCGCCAGCCAGGAAGGCCTACTCAGGACCTAATCTACAGTCATTTCGGACTGCCAAGTTTAGGAGCAAGGCCAGAGGTTCTTCTACCGCCCCAGAGGTGCTAGAGGTAAACCATGCAAACCAGCAACTACTGGTTCACAGGAACAGGGCTCAGGCTCTGCTTCCTCAAAACCTTCCGCATGACGGTGGACCGCGATGCCTGGAAGATATGAGGGTGGGAGCCCGGTTAAAATTCTTCAGTCACATCTGGACAGGATCCCTGGGTCATAGACTTTATATCCCTGGGCTACAGACTGGAGTTCCAGGAGCACCCACCTCACAGATTCTTCAAATCAGGCTTACCAGTTTCACAGGACGCAAGAGAAAACTTACACGATGCCATTCAAAAACTGTTACAGATCCAGGTCATTATTCCAGTTCCACCTCATCTACACGACAAGGGTTACTATTCCAGCTTGTTTGTAGTACCGAAACCGGACGGTTCGGTAAGACGATTCTGAACCTCATGTCATTGAACCTGTATATCAAGATGGAGTCGTTGAGAGCGGTAATTTCAAGTCTGGAGGAGGGGGAATTCCTACTGTCCTGGATGTCAAGGATGTGTACCTTCACATTCCAATCTGGCCGCCTCATTAGGCTTATCTACGGTTTGCACTGCAGGACTGCCACTACCAAATTCAGGCCCTGCCATTTGGTCTCTCCACGGCACCGAGGGTGTTCACCAAAGTGATGGCAGAGATGATGTTGCTCCGCAGACAGGGAGTGAACATAGTTCCGTACTTGAACGATCTTCTGATAAAGGCACCGTCCAGTGAACAGCTGTTGGAGAACATTGCCCTCTCAACCAGACTACTCCTGGATCATGGGTGGATTCTGAACCTGCAAAAAATCTCACCTAGAACCAATGCAGATGCTTCAGTTCCTGGGGATGATACTGAACACAGAGTCTCAGAAAGTATTCCTTCACTTGGAAAAGGCAATGGTAATCCAGTTGATGGTTCGGGCTGTCTTGAAGCCAACCCGAATCTCAGTGCATCTCTGCATACGCTTTCTGGGGAAAATGGTGGCTTCTTACGAAGCAATTCAGTATGGAAGGTTTCATGCGAGGCCCTTCCAGGTGGATATGTTGGACAAATGGTCCGGATCGCATCTTCACATGCACCAGGGGATTCGTCTGTCACCAAAAGCTACGATCTCCCTCATGTGGTGGCTACAGACTTCTCACCTAGTCGAGGTTCGGGATTCAGAATTGGATTCTGCTAACCACAGACGCAAGCCTCAGTGGTTGGGGAGCAGTCACCCAGGGGGTGCAGTTTCAGGGAAGATGGTCAAGTCAGGAAGTCGTCCTTCCATAAAACAGCCTGGAACTCAGGGCTATCTACAACGCCCTTCTGCAGCCCTAGTCTCTTCTTCAGAATCAGGCCATTCAGGTCCAGTCGAACAATGTGACAGCGGTGACGTACATAAACCGACAGGGCAGAACAAAAAGCAGAGCCGCAATGTCAGAGGTGTCAAGAATTCTCCTCTGGGCGTAAAAACACGCCGTGGAGTAGACAAATGGGAAGCAGACTTCTTCAGCAGACATGATCTGCACCCGGGGGAATGGGGCCTCCACCCGGAGGTGTTCCGGTGGTTAACTCGTCGATGGGGGTATCCACAAATCGACATGATGGCCTCTCAACTCAACAAGAAGCTCAAGCGGTATTGTTCCAGGTCGAGGGACCCACAGGCAGTAGCAGTAGACACCCTGACAACTCCTTGAGTTTACCAGCTGGTGTACTTGTTTCCTCCCATTCCTCTGATCCCAAGAATTCTAAAAAGGGAAAAGGTTCAAGCAATCCTCATTGCTCCAGACTGGCCAAGAAGGGCCTGGTATGCAGATCTTCTCGAGATGCTGATCGAAGATCCGTGGCCTCTGCATTTTTGAGAGGATCTTCTGCAGCAGGGTCTGTTTGTCTATCAAGACTTACCACGGCTATGTTTAACGGCATGGAGAGGGATTCCTGGCAAGGTCATCCCGACTATGATCCAAGCCAGAAAGGGGGTAACGTCTAAACATTACCATCGTATTTGGAAGAAATATGTCTCTTGGTGTGAGAGCAGACAATATTCTGAGGTGGAATTTCATCTGGGATGTTTCCTGCTTTTTCTGCAGTCGGGAGTTGACGTGGGCCTACGCCTAGGCTCCATTAAAGTTCAGATTTTGGCCTTGTCTATTTTCTTTCAGAACCAATTGGCTTCTCTCCCTGAGGTCCAGACGTTCTTAAAAGGTGTTCTGCACTTACAGCCTCCCTTTGTGCCTCCTTCGGCACCTTGGGATCTCAATTTGGTACTGCAGTTCCTTCAATTGGACTGGTTTGAACCGTTGCAGGAGGTAGACATAAAGTACCTTACGTGAAAGACTGTCCCACTGTTGTCCTTGGCTTCAGCAAGACGTGTGTCGGAGCTGGGGGTGTTGTCTCACATGAGCCCCTACTTAATTTTCCATGAGGACTGAGCTGAACTCGGGACTCGTCAGCAAATTTCTTCCTAAGGTGGTGTCTGCGTTTCACATCAACCAACCTATTGTGGTTCCGGCTGTTACAGACGTCTCTGCTACTTCAAAGTCTTTAGATGTCGTAAGGGCTTTGAAGGTCTATGTGAAGAGAACAGCTTGTCACAGAAAATCGGACTCGCTTTTTGTTCTTTATGGTCCCAATAAAATTGGGTGTCCTGCTTCGAAGCAGTCCGTTGCACGCTGAATCATACTCACTATCCAGCATGCTTATTCCACGGTAGGTTTGCTGATTCAGAAATCTGTTTAAGCCCACTCTACTAGGTCAGTGGGTTCCTCTTTGGTGGCTGCCCGGGGTGTCTTGGCTTTACTGCTCTGCCGAGCAGCTACTTGGTCGGGTTCGAACACGTTTGCTAAGTTTTACAAGTTCCATACTTTGGCCTCTGAAGACCTTCAGTTTGGTCAATCAGTTCTGCAGGAACCTTAGCACTCTCCCACCCAGTCTGGGAGCTGTGGTACTTCCCCATGGTATTAAGTGGATTCCCAGTATCCCCTAGGACGTAAAAGAAAATATGATTTTAATTTCCTACCGGTAAATCGTTTTCTCGTAGTCCGTAGGGGATACTGGGCGCCCGCCCGGTGCTTCGTTCTTCCTGCTCTATTACTTGGTACAGTAATGTTGTTTGGTTCAGCTGTTGCTGTCCCTGTTTGCAAGTTTGGTTAGCATGGCTTTCCTCTTGTTCTGGTTGTGCTGGTTCAAATTCTCACCACTTTCCTTTTCTATATCCTTCTCTCAAAGTATGTCCGTCTCCTCGGGCACAGTTTCCTAGACTGAGTCTGGTAGGAGGGGCATAGAGGGAGGAGCCAGCACACACAATAAAACTTCTATAGTGCCCATGGCTCCTAGGGACCCACCTATTCCCCATGGTACTAAATGGATTCCCAGTATCCCCTGCGGACTACGAGAAAAGGATTTACTGGTAGGTAATTAAAATCCTATTTTCTCTAGCATCCATAAGGGATATTGGGGAATCTAGTACGATGGGGTATAGACGGGGTCCAAAGGAATCGGTGTACTTTAAACTTCTTCAACCGGGTGTGCTGGCTCCTCCCCTCTATGCCCCCTCCCACAGGCAGTTTAGAAAAAAGTGCCCTCAGGAGAGGATGCACGCTCTGGGAGCTCCAGAGAATTTTCTTCGGTTTATTTTAAATCTTTATTATTTTTGGTATGCTGTTGGGCAAAAGCATATTTTACCTGCACCATGGTAGTTAGGGAGGGAAGGGGGGTCACCGGCCTTGCGGGGTGTCAGAGCCACTTCCCCGCTGCAGGACCATCATCCTGAGAGCTTGTTGTACAGCGGGGCACTGCACCTTTGCCGTCACAATCCCAGCACGCCACACCGCAAACCCCTAACGATAGCCTGAAGGTGACATCAGTGGTGAGTACAAACCTGGGGCCCCGTTAGGGGGGTCCCCCGGTTCATGGTGCAGCAGAATGCGGGGGCGGCATACGGGACCCACTATAGCCCCCCTGTGTACACTGGCAGCGGTGGGTAAAACTAGCACTTGTATTATGTTTTATACTCATGAGGAGACTTTTGCCAGTATAAAGATTGCTGAAGCTCCGGCACCATTACAGGGGGTGGAGCTTCCTCAGAGCGGGACCAGCGGTGTTTTGGCGCCTTCCTTTACTTACAGCTGCAGCAGCAGGCACACACAGCCCTCCAGACACTTAGGATACGCAGGAAAACTGGTACAGGGGTGTAGCAAAGGGGGAGAGCCGCTATTGTACACTACCCTGTGTCCTGAAAAGGACAAAACACCGGTGTTTCACCGTAATATATCAGCATGCAGCCTCACTGGGGCTGTTTAGCTTGGGGTGTGCTGTTCCCTTCTCCCTGTCTCAAAACTCACATACAGTAAGGGCAGGCTTGCTATTGTAGGACTTGTCTGTGTGTATGTAAGTGTTGTTTTCTGTAAACATGGTAAAACCCCAATTATGCAGTGTATGTCACATCAAATTCTCTCCTTCTACATCTGATTCATTATCATGTGAACAATGTAGTCCTCACAGCTCAGTGAGGGGACTGGGGGAGAGGGTCAAGAGCCTTCCTGGCTAGGTGCCATAAAAAGCATGATGTCAGATATGTCATGTCAGCTCACTGCTAATGCTCAAAAACTCAATTGCAGCAGGCTGTTGCAGACCTGGCTGCAAGGGCAGATGTTCCACAGCCCCCCTCCCCTCTAACTCAGGACCACAGAAACGTAGGTTGCCTGCTTTGCTCTCAGATTCAGATGAGGAAATACTGGAGGAGGGGGAGGAATTGGAACCTATTACTTGGGATTCCTCTTCTGCACAGGGTATTGAACCCCTCATTTTAGCTATACGGGACGTGTTAAAACTCCCTCTAGAGGATGCTGCGACACAGCAGTCGTTTTTCTTCACACAAAACAAGCCCAGTGTCACTTTCCCTGATTCTGCAGAGTTAGATGACCTATTTAAGTTAGCCTGGAAATCCAGATAAAAAATACCAAGTGTCAAAACGGTTTTTGCACACTTTCCCATTTGCTTCTGAAGGCAGAAAATTCTGGTCAGAACCCCCGGCTGTGGACGTATCAGTCTTGCGCCTATCCAAAAAGGCGGTACTGCCGGCCCCGGGCTCCTTCACCATGAAGGACCCTGGGATAGTAAGATAAAGTCTACACTAAAGTCTATCTGCACAGCAGCGGGTATGTCTCAAAGACCGGTCATAGCAGGTTGCTGGATGACTCATGCCATTCATACCTGGGCTACTCAGATTCAGGAGGGCCTCTTGGGGGATGTGCCCCTGGTCACTACAGTGACTCTCCTGAAGTACATTCAGGACACTACACGTGTCCTGTGTGACTCTCTCAAGGAGATAGGCAATATTAATGCTAGGACCACTGCTATAGCAGTGTCGGCGCGCAGGGCTTTGTGGTTTCGTCAGTGGATAGCGGACGCAGAATCTAAGCGCAGTCTTGAGTCTCTCCCCTTGTCGGGTGAATGGCTCTTTGGTGTTGAATTGGATACGTGGTTTTCTAAAGTTATTGAGGGGAAATCCACGTTTCTCCCCTCTGGGGCCCCGCCGGCTAGACATCCCTATCCGGGGCTGTCTACCCAGTCCTTTCGGTCTAACAGGTTTAGATCTAGGGCTAGAGGTGTCTCCAATGCGGATAGAGGCACCAGAGGTAAGACAAGAAAACCAGCAATCGCCAGTTCTCAGGGGAGCAACAGTACAGCTTCCACTAAGGCCTCAGCATGACGGTGCCCACCCACCCCGATGTACTTATCTCTGTATCTGAAGGCCAGATTAAAACCACTTTGTTTACGAAATCTACTGACCGTAAAACGCTACTCCAAGCTCAGAGTTGGTGCGTGGGCTTCCTTATTCCCAGATGATCTGTTTACACCGCATTAACAATAGTGTTGAAATTGCTTCTTTACAAATTGACAAATTGATTACTAAATTTTGCCAAAGGGGTTATTCCCTCAAAGATTTATTGTCTACCAAGGAAAAAGTCCTAAAAATGGTCCGTCAATTGTTGTTGAAATCTCGCCCTAAAACTGAGATTGGTAAGAAAGATAGGTTACCATGGGATACTAAATATAACATAGCTTAACCATCTATTAACAACATTACTAAAAAGTTCTGGCCTATAGTGGAGTCTGATGAAAATTTTCCCTTTAAAGGCTCTTCATTGATGCCTTATTCACGAGGACGTAATCTACGTGATTTTTTTGTTATATGCCACCTCAGTCTAAACAGACAGGTTACATTCGTTGCACCTGTGTAACATGTCAATTTTTACTTACGGGCAATATGTTCCCACATCCTCACACAGGTAAATAGATCTTTCTCTAACGTCCTAGTGGATGCTGGGGACTCCGTCAGGACCATGGGAATAGCGGCTCCGCAGGAGACAGGGCACAAAAGCAAGCTTTTAGGATCACATGGTGTGTACTGGCTCCTCCCCCTATGACCCTCCTCCAAGCCTCAGTTAGGTTTTTGTGCCCGTCCGAGCAGGGTGCAATCTAGGTGGCTCTCCTAAAGAGCTGCTTAGAAAAAGTTTTTAGGTTTTTTATTTTCAGTGAGTCCTGCTGGCAACAGGCTCACTGCATCGAGGGACTTAGGGGAGAGATTTTCAACTCACCTGCGTGCAGGATGGATTGGAGTCTTAGGCTACTGGACATAGCTTCAGAGGGAGTCGGAACACAGGTCACCCTGGGGTTCGTCCCGGAGCCGCGCCGCCGATCCCCCTTACAGATGCTGAAGATCGGAGGTCCGGAAACAGGCGGCAGAAGACTCTTCAGTCTTCATGAAGGTAGCGCACAGCACGGCAGCTGTGCGCCATTGTTGCTACACACTTCACACTGACCAGTCACGGAGGGTGCAGGGCGCTGCTGGGGGCGCCCTGGGCAGCAATATTTAATACCTTTGATGGCAAAGAATACATCACATATAGCCATTAAGGCTATATGTATGTATTTAACCCAGGCCAGATATCTCAAAACCCGGGAGAAAAACCCGCCGAAAAGGGGGCGGAGCTTATTCTCCTCAGCACTCAGCGCCATTTTCCTGCTCAGCTCCGCTGTGAGGAAGGCTCCCAGGACTCTCCCCTGCACTGCACTACAGAAACAGGGTAACAAAGAGAAGGGGGGCATATTTTGGCGATATTTATATATTAAAAGCACATATAACAGAAACAACACCTTTTAGGGTTGTTTATATACATTTTATAGCGCTTTTGGTGTGTGCTGGCAAACTCTCCCTCTGTCTCCCCAAAGGGCTAAGGGGGTCCTGTCTTCGATAAGAGCATTCCCTGTGTGTCTGCTGTGTGTCGGTACGTGTGTGTCGACATGTATGAGGACGATGTTGGTGTGGAGGCAGAGCAATTGCCGGTAATGGTGATGTCACCCCCTAGGGAGTCGACACCGGAATGGATGGCTTTAGTTATGGAATTACGTGATAATGTTAGTACATTACAAAAGTCAGTGGACGAAATGAGACGGCCGGAAAACCAGTTAGTACCGGCTCAGGCGTCTCAGACACCGTCAGGGGCTGTAAAACGTCCCTTACCTCAGTCAGTCGACACAGGTACCGACACAGATGAATCTAGTGTCGACGGTGAAGAAACAAACGTATTTTCCAATAGGGCCACACGTTATATGATCACGGCAATGAAGGAGGCTTTGCAGATCTCTGATACTGCAGGTACCTCAAAAAGGGGTATTATGTGGGGGGTGAAAAAACTACCTGTAGCTTTTCCAGAATCAGAGGAATTGAATGACGTGTGTGATGAAGCGTGGGTTAACCCAGATAGAAAACTGCTAATTTCTAAGAAGTTATTGGCATTATACCCTTTCCCACCAGAGGTTAGGGCGCGCTGGAAAACACCCCCTAGGGTGGATAAAGCGCTCACGCGTTTATCAAAACAAGTGGCGTTGCCGTCTCCTGATACGGCCGCCCTCAAGGATCCAGCAGATAGGAGGCTGGAAACTACCCTGAAGAGTATATACACACATACTGGTGTTATACTGCGACCAGCAATAGCCTCAGCCTGGATGTGCAGTGCTGGGGTAGTGTGGTTGGATTCCCTGACTGAAAATATTGATACCCTGGATAGGGACAGTATTTTATTGACTCTAGAGCAATTAAAGGATGCGTTTCTTTATATGCGAGATGCTCAGAGGGATATTTGCACTCTGGCATCGAGAGTAAGTGCGATGTCCATATCTGCCAGAAGAAGTTTATGGACGCGACAGTGGTCAGGTGATGCGGATTCCAAAAGGCATATGGAAGTATTGCCATATAAAGGAGAGGAATTATTTGGGGTCGGTCTATCGGATCTGGTGGCCACGGCAACTGCCGGCAAATCCACCTTTTTACCTCAGACCCTCTCCCAACAGAAAAAGACACCGTCTTTTCAGCCGCAGTCCTTTCGCTCCTATAAAAACAAGCGGGCAAAAGGACAGTCTTATCTGCCCCGAGGCAGAGGAAAGGGTAAGAGAGGGCAGCAAGCAGCCCCTGCCCAGGACCAGAAGCCCGCCCCGGGTTCTACAAAGCCATCAGCATGACGCTGAGGCTTTACAAGCGGACTCAGGAGTGGTCGGGGGTCGACTAAAGATTTTCAGCAATCAGTGGGCTCGCTCACAGGTGGACCCGTGGATCCTGCAGATAGTATCTCAGGGTTACATGTTGGAATTCGAAAGGTCTCCCCCTCGCCGGTTCCTAAAGTCTGCTTTACCAACGTCTCCCTCAGAAAGGGCGACGGTATTGGAAGCCATTCACAAGCTGTATTCTCAGCAGGTGATAGTCAAGGTACCCCTCCTACAACAGGGAAAGGGGTATTATTCCACACTATTTGTGGTACCGAAGCCGGACGGTTCGGTAAGACCTATTCTAAATCTGAAATCCTTGAACCTGTACATACAGAAATTCAAGTTCAAGATGGAGTCACTCAGAGCAGTGATAGCGAATCTGGAAGAAGGGGACTTCATGGTGTCCCTGGACATAAAAGATGCTTATCTGCATGTCCCAATTTATCCCTCACACCAAGGGTATCTCAGGTTCGTGATACAAGACTGTCATTATCAGTTTCAAACGCTGCCGTTTGGTTTGTCCACGGCACCTCGGGTCTTTACCAAGGTAATGACCGAAATGATGGTTCTTCTACGAAGAAAAGGCGTATTAATTATCCCTTACTTGGACGATCTCCTGATAAGGGCAAAGTCCAGAGAACAGCTGGAAGTCGGTGTAGCACTAACCCAAGTAGTGCTTCAACAACACGGGTGGATTCTGAATCTTCCAAAATCTCAATTGACCCCGACAACACGTCTGCTGTTCCTGGGAATGATTCTGGACACGGTTCAGAAAAAAGTGTTTCTCCCGGAGGAGAAAGCAAGGGAGTTATCCGAACTTGTCAGGAACCTCCTAAAACCAGGAAATGTGTCAGTACATCAATGCACAAGAGTCCAGGGAAAGATGGTGGCTTCTTACGAAGCAATTCCATTCGGCAGATTCCATGCACGAACATTTCAGTGGGATCTGCTGGACAAATGGTCCGGATCGCATCTGCACATGCATCAGCGGATAACACTGTCACCAAGAACAAGGTTGTCTCTCCTGTGGTGGTTGCAGAGTGCCCATCTGTTAGAGGGCCGCAGGTTCGGCATACAGGACTGGGTCCTGGTGACTACGGATGCCAGCCTACGGGGCTGGGGAGCAGTCACACAGGGAAGAAACTTCCAGGGTGTATGGTCAAACCTGGAGACGTCTCTTCACATAAATATACTGGAGCTAAGAGCGATCTACAATGCTCTAAGCTTGGCGAAACCGCTGCTTCAGGGTCAGCCGGTGTTGATCCAGTCGGACAACATCACGGCAGTCGCCCACGTAAACAGACAAGGCGGCACGAGAAGCAGAAGAGCAATGACAGAAGCTGCAAGGATTCTTCGCTGGGCGGAAAATCATGTCATAGCACTGTCAGCAGTGTTCATCCCGGGAGTGGACAACTGGGAAGCAGACTTCCTCAGCAGACACGATCTTCATCCGGGAGAGTGGGGACTTCATCCGGAAGTTTTCCACATGATTGTGAACCGTTGGGAAAAACCAAAGGTGGATATGATGGCGTCTCGCCTCAACAAAAAACTGGACAGATATTGCGCCAGGTCAAGAGACCCTCAGGCAATAGCTGTGGACGCTCTGGTAACACCGTGGGTGTACCAGTCAGTGTATGTGTTTCCTCCTCTGCCTCTCATACCAAAGGTACTGAGAATTATTCGGAAAAGGGGAGTAAGAACAATACTAGTGGCTCCGGATTGGCCAAGAAGAACTTGGTATCCGGAACTTCAAGAGATGCTCACGGAGGATCCGTGGCCTCTACCTCTAAGAAGGAATCTGCTTCAGCAGGGACCTTGTATGTTCCAAGACTTACCGCGACTGCGTTTGACGGCATGGCGGTTGAACGCCGGATTCTAAAAGAAAAGGGCATTCCAGAGGAAGTTATTCCTACCTTGATTAAAGCTAGGAAGGAAGTGACCGCACAACATTATCACCGCATTTGGAGAAAATATGTTGCGTGGTGTGAAGCCAAGAAGGCCCCAACGGAAGAATTTCAATTGGGTCGATTCCTACATTTCCTGCAGGCAGGATTGTCTATGGGCCTCAAATTGGGGTCTATTAAAGTTCAAATTTCGGCCTTATCAATCTTCTTCCAGAAAGAATTGGCTTCAGTGCCTGAAGTACAGACTTTTGTCAAGGGTGTACTACATATACAGCCCCCGATTGTGCCCCCAGTGGCACCGTGGGATCTAAACGTAGTTTTGGATTTTCTCAAATCTCATTGGTTTGAGCCTCTCAAATCTGTAGATTTGAAGTATCTTACATGGAAAGTAACCATGCTACTGGCCCTGGCTTCAGCCAGGAGAGTTTCAGAGTTGGCGGCTTTATCGTACAAAAGCCCATATCTGATTTTCCATTCGGACAGGGCAGAACTGCGGACACGTCCTCATTTTCTCCCTAAGGTGGTTTCGGCGTTTCACTTGAACCAGCCTATTGTGGTGCCTGCGGCTACTAGCGACTTGGAGGACTCCAAGTTACTGGACGTTGTCAGAGCATTGAAAATATATATTTCAAGGACAGCTGGAGTCAGAAAATCTGACTCGTTGTTTATATTGTATGCACCCAACAAGATGGGTGCTCCTGCGTCTAAGCAGACGATTGCTCGTTGGATCTGTAGCACAATCCAACTTGCACATTCTGTGGCAGGCCTGCCACAGCCTGAAACTGTAAAGGCCCACTCCACAAGGAAGGTGGGCTCATCTTGGGCGGCTGCCCGAGGGGTCTCGGCATTGCAACTCTGCCGAGCAGCTACGTGGTCAGGGGAGAACACGTTTGTAAAATTTTACAAATTTGATACTCTGGCTAAAGAGGACCTGGAGTTCTCTCATTCGGTGCTGCAGAGTCATCCGCACTCTCCCGCCCGTTTGGGAGCTTTGGTATAATCCCCATGGTCCTGACGGAGTCCCCAGCATCCACTAGGACGTTAGAGAAAATAAGAATTTACTTACCGATAATTCTATTTCTCATAGTCCGTAGTGGATGCTGGGCGCCCATCCCAAGTGCGGATTGTCTGCAATACTTGTACATAGTTATTGTTACAAAAATCGGGTTATTATTGTTGTGAGCCATCTTTTTTTAGAGGCTACTTCTGTGTTATCATACTGTTAACTGGGTTCAGATCACAAGTTGTACGGTGTGATTGGTGTGGCTGGTATGAGTCTTACCCGGGATTCAAGATCCTTCCTTATTGTGTACGCTCGTCCGGGCACAGTACCTAACTGAGGCTTGGAGGAGGGTCATAGGGGGAGGAGCCAGTACACACCATGTGATCCTAAAAGCTTGCTTTTGTGCCCTGTCTCCTGCGGAGCCGCTATTCCCATGGTCCTGACGGAGTCGCCAGCATCCACTACGGACTATGAGAAATAGAATTATCGGTAAGTAAATTCTTATTTTATCCATCATTTATTGACCTGTAACTCATCATTTGTTGTTTATCAATTAATTTGTCCTTGTGGACTAAGCTATGTGGCCAAAACCAAACGCAAATTTAAAGAACGTATGTCAGCTCATCGTTTGTCCATTAGGAATGCGCTCACTGCTGGTAAAAGCGATCAACCGGTCGCCCGTTATTTTGTATTACATAATCACCCATTTAACAGTTTACGTTACCGTATGATTGATTATATTCCACCATCTATTCGTGGTGGTGATAGAGCCCGCAAATTGTTACAATGTGAAGCTAGGTGGATTATGCGCCTAGATGTGCTAGCCCCAAAAGGATTAAATGACTATGTCGTATACTTGTTTCTATTAAGTTATACTGTGCACTATATTTTATAGTTGCATTATATTTAACTGCATGCTCTTATTTATTTTATTACTTTATAATCTTGTGCTTTATATGTTTTTCCTAGCTTGTATACTATTTCCTGTTTGTGGTGTTGCCATGGCTACCTGTTTGGTCACATGTTGTACTGATACACGGGATTCGTGCAATCACGTCATCATGTGGCGCCGCCGGTCGGGTGTGTGGTCCCGGTCCCGGAATTGCCGCGTTGTTCACTTTGACACGTCTGGTTATAAAGGTATGTGCACTTTTTCATTCATTATTAAAAGCCTGTAAAACAGAAAAATACAGTCTCACTTTCTGCGCTCCAAATGTCCCCTTGTTTTAAGCGATCCTCACAGCGATGTCATATGTGTACATAAAATGAAAAAGAAAAATTTATCATAGTGTAGTCCTGTAAAGTAAAAAAGTTCTTTCCACTGTGTTGGGGAGAACTAAGTGATGAAGAGGGTCCCACAAAAGAGATGAACCGTCCATCTTCTTATGGGGTCACCCAAAAGTGATGCCGTGAAGATACGGTAATGGATGCTTACACATGTGCTTACTTGGAAATGGCGGATTAAAAGCACATAAAGGTTTCTTTTCCGTGTGGGGTTTTTTTCTGTGACACCATATATATAGTGTGAATGTCACTCATATGGTGAGTATGTAATTAAAAAAGAGGAAAGGTAGAAAGCCAATTAGGGCCGAAACAACCTCTTTTTATTATAAAAATATAAAACAAATGAACAGCCAGCCGTACCAAATGGGGGGCAGAGATGGAAATCAATTTGACATGTAGTGATCCGGATATCATAAATGTCATATACCCCTTTCAATGGATGTGCTGGTTTAGGACATCAATATTACACTGTATCGTATCAACGCGTTTCGACGCTCTGCGGCGTCTTTGTCAAGATTTAACAGTGTATTTCACACCAATATGTAGCCTCTCCTGTGTGGTCAGCTGATTTTTATAATAAAAAGAGGTTGTTTCGGCCCTAATTGGCTTTCTACCTTTCTACCTGTGATCTGTTTGCTTGTAATCAGTGTGTGTGTATAAAAGGTCAGTGAGTTTCTGGATTCCTGAAAGACCCTTGCATCTTTCATCCAGTGCTGCACTGACATGTCTGGATTCTGAGTCATGGGGAAAGCAAAAGAATTGTCAAAGGATCTGCAGGAAAAGGTTTTTGAACTGTATAAAACAGGAAAGGGATATAAAAAGATATCCAAGCAATTGAGAATCAGCAGTGTTCAAACTCTAATTAAGAAGTGGAAAATGAGGGATTCTGTGGAAACCAAATCACGGTCAGGTAGACCATCAAAAATTTCTGCCACAACTGCCAGAAAAATTGTTCGGGATGCAAAGAAAAATTCACAAATAACTTTAGCTGAAATACAGGACTCGCTGAAAAAAAGGGGTGTGGTTGTTTCAAGATGCACAATAAGGAGGCATTTGAAGAAAAATGGGCTGCATTGTCGAGTCGCCAGAAGAAAGCCATTACTACGCAAATGCCACAAAGCATCCCGCTTACAATACTCCAAACAGCACAGAGACAAGCCTCAAAACTTCTGGAACAAAGTCATTTGGAGTGATGACACCAAAATTGAATTTTTTGGCCACAACCATAAACATTACATTTGGAGAGGAGTCAACAAGGCCTATGATGAAAGGTACACCATTCCTACTGTGAAACACGGAGGTGGATCGCTGATGTTTTGGGGATGTCAGGTCTGGACTTGTCTGTGTCCCCAGAGGGGGCGCTAGTGGGTCAGTGGAGGTAGAAGGGAGAAAACGAGGAGGCTGGATGATGTTTCTGCGCATGGCGCAATGATATTTATTGGCAGATGAAATCAACAGAAATGGCAGCAGAAATAATAATCACAGATGTAAAAATGTCAATCATACAGCGTAATAGCTGAAAGTCTTATGGCAACTGGATGACAGATGATTTGAAGAAATAATAACCGGAAATGTCATAAACAGAAGAACGGGTGCTTGTAAATGGTTCTGGTTTGGAAACCAGTGCAGATAATAAAACAGGGAACTTAGGCAGCAAGGTGTAAGATGACAAACCTGGTAGCAGAGGCAGGAGTCTGACTTCACAGTGCAGGTATTGAAGCACTGGCAGCAGCAAGCTGTATCACAGGTGTTTGGAATGAGACACACCTGGAGTCAGTCTCAACTGCAGGCTGAAGCACACAAGGTGGTGATGAGTGTGAAGCCTGTTTGCAGGTATTGCTGGGCCTTGAAGTTCCACGGAGCTTGTGCAGATAACCAGGAGTACAGGTCTTTAGCCAGAGAGCCAGGAACACAGGAGTAACGGAACAGATCCTTACACATGGGTCGCAGGAGTGACACAAAGTCCAGGATGCCTGCAGACTGATCCTGCAGTCTCTTATATACCCCTTGGTGCACAGGGATTGGGTGAGTGAGGGAAAGTGGGTGCGGCCAAGCACCGGATTGGCCGCTGTATGCTGGCTGTTTGTAGACTGTCATGGCGGCGCCCATGCCGCGGCCTAGCGGGAACGCGGCGCGCTACACGCCCGCTGTCACAGGAGTGTTCCCAGGCCCGTGATGGCGTCCCATGGCAGAGACACAGATGACAGGTGACCGCAGGGAGCCAGGACGGAGTCCGCAGCGGCGGACGGATGTCGGCTTGGTGAGTCGATTCCTGACAGTACCCCCCCCTTTAAGGGTGGACACCGAACACCCACGTGGCTTGGAAGGATGAGTGCTGTGGAAAACACGGACCAACCTTGGAGCATGGACATCAGATGAGTTTACCCAACTCCTCTCCTCTGGGCCATAACCGGACCAATCGACCAGGTACTGAAGACGTCCATACCGGCAACGGGAGTCCAGAATTTTACCGATCTCGAATTCCACGCCCCGCTGAGTTCGAATTTTGGGGCCAACTGGAAGAGAACTCTGAAAACGGTTCAGGACTAGAGGTCTGAGGAGAGAAATATGAAAAGCGTTAGGTATACGAAGAGAAGGTGGTAACTTCAGTTTGTAGGCCACAGGGTTGATGACTCTTTCAACAGGGAAAGGACCAATGAAACGGGGTGCAAACTTCATGGACGGAACCCTAAGACGGAGGTTACGGGTTGATAGCCAAACCTTGTCCCCAGGTTTCAGGTGAGGAACCGCACGTCTCTTGCGGTCAGCAAAGAATTTGTACCGGCTGGAGGCCTTTTTGAGAGATACATGAATCTTTTTCCAAATTGATGAAAACTGAGACAGAGCAGTAGTGGCAGCAGGAACATCCATATGAGGGAGTTCTTGGAAGTCAGGAACACGGGGATGTTGCCCATATACTGCAAAGAATGGTGTTGTTTCAGTAGCAGTATGGTATCGGAAGTTGTGGGCAAACTCGGCCCATGGGAGCAGATCGAACCAGTCATCCTGGGAAGATGAAACATATAATCTTAAAAACGTCTCTAGATCTTGATTAACTCTCTCTGTCTGCCCATTCGTCTGAGGATGGTATGATGACGAAAACTTCAGTTTGACCTGCATGGCAGCACAGAGGGCCCTCCAAAACCTCGCTACAAACTGTACCCCCCGATCAGATATTATTTCTGAGGGTAGACCATGTAAGCGGAAAATCTCCCGTAGGAAGATTTGGGCAAGTTTCGGGGCAGACGGGAGACCCTGGAGAGGGACAAAATGAGCCATCTTGGTAAATCTGTCCACTACAACCCAGATGGTATTATATCCTTGGGAAGGAGGAAGGTCGGTGATAAAATCCATGGACAGGTGTGACCAGGGACGACTAGGAACAGACAATGGTTGTAACTGACCTGCTGGAGACTGACGAGGAGTCTTATGCTGCACACACTTAGGACAGGATGCCACGAAATCCTTGATGTCAGCCTTCATCTTTGGCCACCAGTACGTCTCAGAGAGAAACTTGAAGGTCTTCAGAACACCAGGATGACCGGTGAACTTGGATTGATGAGCCCAAGATAGCAACTTGGGACGGAGCTCTGGGGAAACAAAAGTCTTACCAGGAGGAGGAGCTGGGGAGACTTGAGATGCAGCGAATACCACTGGACTCAGGATGGAATGAGGCACTGAGTCAGGCGTTTCCTCTTCGGATTCCATGGATCGGGATAGAGCGTCAGCTTTAACATTCTGCGAACCTGGGCGGAAATGAAGCTTAAAATTAAAACGTGAGAAAAACATAGCCCACCTGGACTGGCGAGGATTAAGGCACTGAGCTGCCTTTAAGTATAGCAGGTTTTTATGATCCGTGTAGATATTAAACGGATGTTTGGCCCCTTCTAGGAGGTATCTCCATTCCTCGAGAGCCAGCTTGATCGCCAGTAGTTCTTGGTCTCCAACGGAGTAGTTAGCTTCTGCAGGAAGGAATTTGCGAGAATAAAACCCACAAGGGTGGACTTTCCCATCGGTTCCCTTCTGGGAGAGAACAGCTCCAACCCCAACTGTAGAGGCGTCCACCTCCAATTCGAACGGTTTGTTAACATCTGGCTGAGACAGAACTGGGGCAGACATAAAGGCCAGCTTGATCTTCTGGAAGGCTGCTAAGGCTTCTTCTGTCCAGTTGGAATGGTTTGCCCCTTTCCGAGTCAGGTTGGTAATAGGAGCGATGAGAGTGGAGAATCCCCGAATAAATTTCCTATAGTAGTTGGCAAAACCCAGGAACCGCTGGATAGACTTGAGAGAATTTGGAATGGACCAATTGGCAATAGCTTCCAATTTTGTCGGGTCCATCTGAAGATCCGATCCGGAAATTATATAACCCAGGAAGGGTATAGAGGGTACTTCAAAGGTGCATTTAGATAGTTTTCCGTAAAGACGGTTCTCACGAAGACGTCGGAGAACTTCTCGGACTTGTAGACGATGAGATGGAAGATCTTGGGAGAAGATGAGGATATCATCCAAGTAAACAACGAGGTACTTATACAGGACATCACGAAAAATTTCGTTCACAAAGTGTTGGAACACTGCTGGAGCATTACTCAATCCAAATGGCATTACTAGGTATTCATAATGGCCATCTCGAGTGTTAAAAGCTGTTTTCCACTCGTCACCACTCCGGATTCTGATGAGATTGTAGGCACCGCGGAGATCTAACTTGGTGAAGATGCGGGCTCCTTTGACTCTGTCAAATAATTCGGTAATGAGTGGTAATGGATAACTATTTTTGATGGTAATGTCATTGAGACCCCGGTAGTCAATGCATGGACGCAGTCCTCCATCCTTCTTTTTAACAAAGAAGAAACCTGCGCCAGCGGGTGATGATGACGGACGGATGAATCCCTTCTGAAGATTCTCTCTGATGTAAACGCTCATCGCCTCAGTTTCAGGAACAGACAACGGGTAGGTGCGCCCCCTAGGTGGCTTCTTGCCAGGAAGGAGATCGATGGGACAATCCCATTCCCTATGGGGCGGCAGGACATCAGCGGCCTTTTCACAGAAGACGTCTGAGAAATCTTGATAGGCAGCTGGGAGACTTGACTGTGTCTTAACTTCGGTAGACTTTATGGGACACACTTGGGCTAAACAAGATTGATGACACTGTGAACCCCAAGAGGTAAGCTGCAACGTTGACCAGTTAAACTGTGGATTATGTAGCTGGAGCCAGGGCATGCCCAAGACGATCTCCTGGGTGGCTTGAGGGATGACCAAGAACTTAATCAGTTCAGAGTGTAGGAATCCAACTCCCAGGACCACTGGGGCAGTTTGATGGGAAATATTCCCCTTGGAGATTCGGCTTCCATCCACAGCGGTAATATAAACTGGACAGGAAAGTTCACAAGTAGATAAGCAGAATTTATTTACCGCAGCTTGGGTGATGAAATTTCCTGCAGCTCCACAGTCCACCAATGCTGATGCGGACTGGAGCCCAACTGAAGTCTCTAACGTCACTGGAAGGATAAGGTCTGGATTAGAAGGAGCTTGACAAAAAGATCCCAACTTGACTCCTCCTTTGCAAGTCAGGATCTGGCGTTTCCCGAACGCACTGTGCAGGAGTTAATCTGGTGGCCCGCAGCCGCACAGTACAGACAGAGTCTCTCACGTATTCTTCTTGCCCGCTCTTCAGGAGTTAGGCGGGACCTATTTATCTGCATAGGCTCGTCAGAAGAGGGAGACTGAAACTGTACAGAAGGTATTATCCTTGATCTGCGTGGCTCACTCCGAGCGCGTTCATTATTGCGTTCGCGGATGCGAGAGTCCAACTTAATGCACAAGGAGATCAGGTCAGATAATTGAACAGGAAGGTCGCGGGTCGCCAGTTCATCCTTGATCCGGTCAGAAAGTCCATGCCAGAAGGCTGCTACCAGGGCCTGATTATTCCACTGAACCTCAGCGGCCAACGTCTGGAACAGAATAACATATTGTCCCATACTACGGGTACCTTGGCAGAGTTGAATCAGGTCAGCGGAAGCTGATGTTGCACGACCAGGCTCGTCAAAGATCCGTCTGAAAGTTGACACGAAGTCTGTGTAGTTGTTAATCAGAGGGTCAGCACGTTCCCACAGAGGAGACACCCAATTCAGAGCAGATCCAGAAAGTAAGGAGATGATGTAGGCAACCTTGGATCTTGGCGTGGGGAAATTATGTGGCAACAACTCAAACTGGATTTCACATTGGTTGAGAAACCCGCGACATAACTTTGGACTGCCATCATACTTGCTCGGCACGGGCAGGTGCAGACGTGACACTGGAGCTGATGCAGTCGGCATAGAGGAACTCACGGCACTGGCAGGTGCTGGAGTAACAGGAACAACAGGAGTGAGGACACTAGGCAGGGATTGCTGTAGTGTATCTATCCGGGAGGACATCCCTTGCAGAAATTGAAACATCTGCTGCTGCGCAGCCTCTTGACCATCCAGACGGGAGACCAGGTTTTGCAAGGCCTCTGACCCCACACTCCGTCCACCATCTGAGTCCATCGATCCTGGACTTACTGTCAGGTCTGGACTTGTCTGTGTCCCCAGAGGGGGCGCTAGTGGGTCAGTGGAGGTAGAAGGGAGAAAACGAGGAGGCTGGATGATGTTTCTGCGCATGGCGCAATGATATTTATTGGCAGATGAAATCAACAGAAATGGCAGCAGAAATAATAATCACAGATGTAAAAATGTCAATCATACAGCGTAATAGCTGAAAGTCTTATGGCAACTGGATGACAGATGATTTGAAGAAATAATAACCGGAAATGTCATAAACAGAAGAACGGGTGCTTGTAAATGGTTCTGGTTTGGAAACCAGTGCAGATAATAAAACAGGGAACTTAGGCAGCAAGGTGTAAGATGACAAACCTGGTAGCAGAGGCAGGAGTCTGACTTCACAGTGCAGGTATTGAAGCACTGGCAGCAGCAAGCTGTATCACAGGTGTTTGGAATGAGACACACCTGGAGTCAGTCTCAACTGCAGGCTGAAGCACACAAGGTGGTGATGAGTGTGAAGCCTGTTTGCAGGTATTGCTGGGCCTTGAAGTTCCACGGAGCTTGTGCAGATAACCAGGAGTACAGGTCTTTAGCCAGAGAGCCAGGAACACAGGAGTAACGGAACAGATCCTTACACATGGGTCGCAGGAGTGACACAAAGTCCAGGATGCCTGCAGACTGATCCTGCAGTCTCTTATATACCCCTTGGTGCACAGGGATTGGGTGAGTGAGGGAAAGTGGGTGCGGCCAAGCACCGGATTGGCCGCTGTATGCTGGCTGTTTGTAGACTGTCATGGCGGCGCCCATGCCGCGGCCTAGCGGGAACGCGGCGCGCTACACGCCCGCTGTCACAGGAGTGTTCCCAGGCCCGTGATGGCGTCCCATGGCAGAGACACAGATGACAGGTGACCGCAGGGAGCCAGGACGGAGTCCGCAGCGGCGGACGGATGTCGGCTTGGTGAGTCGATTCCTGACAGGGGATGTGTGAGCTACAAAGGCACTAGAAACTTGGTCAAAATTGATGGCAAGATGAATGCAGCATGTTATCAGAAAATACTGGAGGAAAATTTGCACTCATCAGCCCGGAAGCTGCGCATGGGACATACTTGGACGTTCCAACATGACAATGATCCAAAACACAAGGCCAAGTCGACCTGTCATTGGCTACAGCAGAAAAAAAGTGAAGGTTCTGGAGTGGCCATCTCAGTCTACTGACCTCAATATCATTGAGCCACTCTGGGGAGATCTCAAACGTGCAGTTCATGCAAGACAGCCCAAGAATTTACAGGAACTGGAGGCTTTTTGCCAAGAAGAATGGTCAGCTTTACCATCTGAGAAAATAAAGAGCCTCATCCACAACTACCACAAAAGACTTCAAGCTCTCATTGATGTTAAAGGGGGCAATACACGGTATTAAGAACTGGGGTATGTAAACTTTTGATCAGGGTAATTTGGGTAGTTTCTGTTGTCATTATGATTTAAAAAGAGTAAACACAGTTGTTTGACAATAAATGGCTTCACCCAACCATGAGTGAAAGAAAAGTTTGAGAGTTATCATTCATATTCTCTGACAAATGGCCAGAAAATCACAAATTATGCTAGGGTATGTAAACTTATGAGCACAACTGTATGTAGTGCCATTCTATCGCGCAAGTTTCTAATAGTCTGTCCCACATAAAGTAAGCTACATGGACAAATTATGATGTAAACAATGTAAGGAGTGGTGCAAGTGAGCATGTGTCTTATCTTATACTGATGTCCCGTATGCGGATTTATAAAGAAATCACCAGGTTCCATATAATTGCACGTTGTGCAAGAAGCACTTTTGTAAAAACCAGGTTTCTTCTTTTGTATAAATAGCAGACTGGTGGTCACTTCAGGAATGATATTGGTCTTTACCAAAATATCTTTTATACTCGGACTACGTTTATAACTGGGCATGAGGGTAGTTTTTTTGAAACAGGGTAGTTCATTGTCTCCTGTGACAATAGGCCAAAGGGCCCTAGTGGCACGGGGTAGAACAGCAATAGCAGTAGTATATTTAGTCACAAACGGGATTTTAGATGTCAACTATTTCTTAGGCATAGCATATAGCAGAGCAGATCTTGAAGTAGATAATATCTCTGATTTGGTAGCCATGAGTTCCCTCTATTTGTACCCTCTTGTGGCAAACTTCTATATCATGTTGTCCAGAGATTTTTCAAATTGTAATCTGTCACTTGATATACGAGCTGCTCTCAACATTTGAGATTTTGGTAGTCCACAAATCAGAGTCGGAGGAATGCAACTACTGTGGTGTAGTAACGTGTTGCGATCAGTAGATTTTGAATATAATCTTGTGTGGAGTTTGTTGTGTATTATTTCGATGGTCATATCTAAATAATTAATATTTTCCTTACTCATTTGGTGAGTAAACTTTATTGGAATCTTTTTTTGATTGATGTTGTTAATGCCAATAGCTCATCTTCCGTGCCTGTCCATATGAGGAGCAGGTCGTCGATGTATCTAGTATACAGGAGTAGCTTGTCTCTAACAATGGTCGATGTAAAGAAGAACAGGTGCTCTTGTTCTAACATGTATACATTGTTGAATGATGGGGCCACTGAGGACCCCATCGCGCATCCAGTGGTCTGTATGTAGTACTAGCCATGATGAAGTAACAAATCCTGGGTTAAGGTCATTTAAAAAAATTGTAAAAACAAAGGAATAGGTAATGCGTCAAAATGGTTTTTAAACAAAAATAATTCCATGGCTGTAAGACCTTGACCATGTGGCATCACAGTATAGAGATTTCTAACGTCTAAGGTGCATAGGATAGTGTTGTTAGGCACTGTTACAATAGATTCAAGTTTATTTAACAATTGAGTTGTATCTTTGAGGAAGGTTGTCTGATTCATAATATATGGTTGAATGAGATTGTCGAGTAATTGTGAAACTGGCTGAAGGATCCTCTTGCTGAAATAATGGGCCATGGAGGTGGATTGGTTACATTCTTGTGTAATTTAGGGGCCGTGTATAATACCGGAGTGATAGGATAATCCGTAGTAATTACCATAAGTGTTTTCTTATCTATATGACCATTCTTGTGGGCTTCTAGTAAAAGCAGATCAAGTTCCTTTTTGAACTTATAGGTGGGGTTGTGTGGTAATTTCCGGTACGTGGAGTTATCCTGTAAAAGCATGTTGATGTTGTAAATATATTTACTGGTATCCTGCAACACGATCCCTCCATCTTTTTCCACTGAACGAATGGTTACATATTTGTAATGTGATAGGTCAACCAGTGCTTTTTGTTTATCTCTAGTTAAATTATGATAAATCTTGGGACTGCTGTATCCAATAGGCGATTAAAGGTTTTCAATGACACATTAGATGACGGCGAGACAAACGATTATTTTTTTGTTACCAATTCTACGTGGTTGTGACACTTGAATGTTCGGTTTATGATGTTGGAAATGTTCCTTAATCTTTAATGATCTATGCAAACCATACAGGTCGATTTTCCAATTGAGGTCATTGTGGCGATGTGTATGTACAAAAGACAAGCCCTTATTGAGGACCGATAGCTCAGAGGGAGATCAATTGCGGGAATACAAATTAAAGACTATTTCTTCCTTTTGGGATTATATATATATATATATATATATATATATATATATATACACTGCTCAAAAAATAAAGGGAACACTAAAATAACACATCCTAGATCTGAATGAATGAAATATTCTTATTAAATACTTTGTTCTTTACATAGTTGAATGTGCTGACAACAAAATCACACAAAAATTATCAATGGAAATCAAATTTATTAACCCATGGAGGTCTGGATTTGGAGTCACACTCAAAATTAAAGTGGAAAAACACACTACAGGCTGATCCAACTTTGATGTAATGTCCTTAAAACAAGTCAAAATGAGGCTCAGTAGTGTGTGTGGCCTCAACGTGCATGTATGACCTCCCTACAATGCCTGGGCATGCTCCTGATGAGGTGGCGGATGGTCTCCTGAGGGATCTCCTCCCAGACCTGGACTAAAGCATCCGCCAACTCCTGGACAGTCTGTGGTGCAACGTGGTGTTGGTGGATGGAGCGAGACATGATGTCCCAGATGTGCTCAATTGGATTCAGGTCTGGGGAACTGGCGGGCCAGTCCATAGCATCAATTCCTTCATCTTGCAGGAACTGCTGACACACTCCAGCCACATGAGGTCTAGCATTGTCTTGCATTAGGAGGAACCCAGGGCCAACCGCACCAGCATATGGTCTCACAAGGGGTCTGAGGATCTCATCTCGGTACCTAATGGCAGTCAGGCTACCTTTGGCGAGCACATGGAGGGCTGTGCGGCCCCCCAAAGAAATGCCACCCCACACCATTACTGACCCACTGCCAAACCGGTCATGCTGGAGGATGTTGCAGGCAGCAGAACGTTCTCCTTGGCGTCTCCAGACTCTGTCACGTCTGTCACATGCGCTCAGTGAGAACCTGCTTTCATCTGTGAAGAGCACAGGGCGCCAGTGGCGAATTTGCCAATCTTGGTGTTCTTTTGCAAATGCCAAACGTCCTGCATGGTGTTGGGCTGTAAGCACAACCCCCACCTGTGGACGTCTAGCCCTCATACCACCCTCATGGAGTCTGTTTCTGATCGTTTGAGTAGACACATGCACATTTGTGGCTTGCTGGAGGTCATTCTGCAGGGCTCTGGCAGTGCTCCTCCTGTTCCTCCTTGACCAAAGGCGGAGGTAGCGGTCCTGCTGCTGGGTTGTTGCCCTCCTACGGCCTCCTCCACGTCTCCTGCGGTACTGGCCTGTCTCCTGGTAGCGCCTCCATGCTCTGGACACTACGCAGACAGACACAGCAAACCTTCTTGCCACAGCTCGCATTGATGTGCCATCCTGGATGAGCTGCACTACCTGAGCCACTTGTGTGAGTTGTAGGGAGGTCATACAGGCACGTGGAGGCCACACACACTACTGAGCCTCATTTTGACTTGTTTTAAGGACATTACATCAAAGTTGGATCAGCCTGTAGTGTGTTTTTCCACTTTAATTTTGAGTGTGACTCCAAATCCAGACCTCCATGGGTAAATAAATTTGATTTCCATTGATAATTTTTGTGTGATTTTGTTGTCAGCACATTTAACTATGTAAAGAGCAAAGTATTTAATAAGAATATTTCATTCATTCAGATCTAGGATATGTTGTTTTAGTGTTCCCTTTATTTTTTTGAGCAGTGTATATATATATATATATATATATATATATATATATATATATATATAGATGGGGGAAAAGCTTTTCGGCGCTTAACCGCGATACCAAATTATACTAGAATGTAGTCCAGGATATTTATAAATGAACAAAAAAGTCTCCTTTTTCTAGACACTCCCTTTATATTAATCGGGCGTCAGCTCCACCTTAAAGAAAGAAGCATTGGTAAGGTGCTTCATGTGCAGTGTAAACAAAAAGAAAGGATAAGGTGGTTTTAAGCGACCAGTGGTGTCTGATGCTAATAGGAGACTCAAATTTAAAAGAAAATATTTTTATTAAATCTAATATGCACCAATAAAAACAAATAAAACAGTAGCCCTAGTTGCAAGGGGCTAAAAAATTTACTAAAAAAACGTATATAAAATATAAAAGTTAGTATAAAATCAATAATACGAACTTAGATAAGACAAGAGAAAAAAGTCCTAAAACGTACAAACTTGGACATAAGATCAGCATAAAAAGTATATAAAAAAGTTCTTAGCTTTTAGAGAGGATATGTATCATAGCACCCAACGCGTTTCGTCCTATCTGGACTTCATTAAGGGGTGACAAACATCTGGGACAGCTCATCTATATATACCTGTATTGATAAGGAAGTGATAGCTACATCACTTCCTGTCAATTAACAGGTGTCAATATTTGTATATTGGTTAAGTATTCAAAATACAGTGGAAATGCTCCTACATCATAATGTCATCATGCTGGGTAAAACCGCTTTGTGGATAAACGTATTTTGTGTACTTAAAGTTAGAGAAAACGTCCATGAAGTTTAAAGTCCCGGACTTCCTGTCCGGATCGCGGGTGACGTCACGTCCGCCCCGCTTCTGGTGTCCGTAATTCCTCATTGCGCATGCGCCGAGTGCGGGTTGTAGAGGGTTCTTATCCGGCATCCACTGCGCATGCGCCCGTTCTCCCATCAAGTTACAGTGGCTTTGATCGTGTGTGCAGTAGCGGCGGCCATTTTCTTGGAGTACATTCCTCCAGACATTTATTTGTACAGTCAGGTGGTAGCGGCGGCCATTTTGGATAGGATTTTTCATAATGGAAATGGATGTAAAGACGAAAATAAAGAAAAAATATGTTTCAGAAAGAATATTTGCGTGACTGTTTCATATTCATACTTAATTCTACTGGTAATTCTGATCCCAAATATGGACATAATTGGAACAGCAAGTATAATTAAATGTCTGGCTGATATTTAGCAAGAAAGTATTGATTGTTTCATAATGCAAGGTTTAATAGTGCTAGTATTATATACTAGTATACTTTATGTCATGAGGTGATTGTCAAAAAAATCACTCCCATGTTGAAACTGATATAATAGCAGTCACACTTTTAAAGAGCAAGGTGCAGGTGGTAGCATAGTGTATACAGATATTTTTTAGAAAGATTCTTTTTAAAAAACATATTTACAACGAAGTTCCCATACGAGGGTGAGATAGGGTAGATTAGTTAGTGTAATAACCTCTTAGCCCTTGTTCAAGAAAATTACAGCACCCAGTCTTCCATGATGGTTCCCCATCTATGTACTAGTTGGGCCCGACACTGCTTGGCTTCCAAGATCGAACGGAGTTGGGCATCTCCAGTGTGGTATGGCTGTAGCATCGGCGTGGTTTTTTGGAGGTATCACAATAACGGCGTGGTAAAAGAAGTGAATAAAGTTGAAAATAGCAGAAGGTAAAATAAAAGACAAATATCCTAAATTGGATATTTAATTTTGAGTGTGACTCCAAATCCAGACCTCCATGGGTAAATAAATTTGATTTCCATTGATAATTTTTGTGTGATTTTGTTTTCAGCACATTTAACTATGTAAAGAACAAAGTATTTAATAAGAATATTTCATTCATTCAGATCTAGGATGTGTTGTTTTAGTGTTCCCTTTATTTTTTTGAGCAGTGTATATATGTATATATATATATATATATATATATATATATATTGCAATGCAACAAAACAGTTTCAGGGGACTGCCCGGATTAATTTGATATGCGACACTTGCATATCTGTATCTGTATAAAAAGTGCTATTATGTAGCAGTCGCAGCTTTTTTCCAAGTCAAATTCCTTTGTTCTTCATACAGTATACAGATTCAGTTGTACACAGATATACAAGTGTCATGTATCAAATCGATCAACGCAATCTACTGAAGCAGCTTTGTCACATAATATTGTGACTAAGATGCAAGTTTGGACAAAATGACACTACACCAATCAGCACTGCAGAGCTCACTCATGCCAGTCATCTCGCGGCGCATGGTCTATGGAGGCTATGTGTACAGGACACCTCTTTATATGTTTTGCCAAAGACCTCTTTGGGAATATTCCTGGTGGATCAGCTGGTTATGATGTGGCCACCTGAGCAATGGTTTGTGATATTTCTTTCATTAATCTGTCGGTCAGTGCTAATTATGACCAACCTATCAGTGGCTGGCACTTCTCCACCTTATTACCAATATGTATCCCTGCCCTACATACTGCTCCCCATCTATACACTTACCTTTTCACCATCCCTCACTCCTGGCTGTATGTTCTGCCTATACACAGGGCTGTCAGTAACCATAAGGTGCATACACATTGGACGTTTTTGCCCAGTGTGTTTGCAGAGCGATGATGTGAACATCGCTGGGCAGAAAATTGCACGGTGCATAAACACTGAGCGATTTTCAGCCGGCCCAGTGATATTCATGGGGTGAACCACTTTACACAGTAGGAGACTGTGGAAAGTGGTTCACTCGGACGGTAAAACAGGTTGACGGATGGCGGCGGCCAGCGATGATGCCGGAGCGCGCATCAGCAATCACCACTCATTGCCCGATCATACACACTAGGCGATTTTGAGCTCAGAGTGGCTCGATGCCAAAAGTGAGCTACTTTAAGCTTAAAATCGCTTAGTGTGTATGCACCTTAAGACAGCCATGTTAAACAAATGTGTCCCACAGGAGCGCCTTCTACCCTGGTTTTTACTATTTGTACTGATAGTTACAGACCAGCATTTCTGTGGTCTATTACTCAGCCTACAGTAGGATACAACTCTCACATACGCCTATAGCTATAGAGACGAGCATGTGGCCGTTCCTTTAGGACAGGGGTCACAGCTCTTCCTTCATATGCCACCAGACTTGATCTCTAATCCTCCTCACCTTTGAGGAGTGCGGCTGCTCCTCCCCTACTGTATAATAATATAGATGAGTATCTACATCCTCCTTTGTGCCTCTCTTTATGTGTAACTCTTCCCTAACTACTTCATGTTGTGTCCTCCTTTGTACTTGTCTCTACTATCCTTTTTTTCTTTTGCATTCTCTACTATCCTTTCATTCTTTTGTATTCCCCTTCTGCTAATGCTTTCTTCACAACTTACCTTACTTTCTTCAGGGTCCATAGGGCTCCTCAGGGGAGACAATGGGGTGTAGGTGTGGATAGGACCGGGCACCAAACAGTTAAAGCTTTAATATATTGACTCCAACCTAGGTGAAGCGGTTCTGGATACTGGTCTCCTGGTTTCCAGGGCATCTATTACAGAGTTTGGCACTCTTAGTTCCAGTGGTGTTCTTCCAGATTCTATGACCATATGGTGTTTAGAGTTTCCTGGGTCCTTGCCTTTTTCCAGGCTACGTTAGACCTAGGCCTCTGCCTGGCGTCCCTTAATATGCATGTCTCTGCTCTGCCGGTCTGGTTCCAGGGAAGGATCGCTCCCCTGCCTGATGTTCAGATTTTCCTTCACTGGGTTCTTCACATTCAACCTCCCTTTGTCCCTCCAGTAGCTCCATGGGACTTGTCGTTGGTTCTCCAGGCTTTACAGGTGCCTCCATTTAGGTCTCTGGACTCAGTAGACCTCAAGTGGCTTACGGCAAAAACTCTTTCCCTCCTTGCTATTGCCTCTGCCCGCAGGGTTTCTGACTTGGGGGAACTCTCCTGTCGCTGCCCCTTTTTAAATTTTTCACCCAGACAGGGCTGTTCTGCAAACCTAAGCTTGCTACCTTCCCATGGTGGTATCCCAGTTCTTTTTTTTTTTATTATTGAAGCAATGTACACAACATAATGACATAGTATACATACAATTTGTTACTGGTAGGTAGGCCCAATGTGCCAGAACATCTAAGACCGATGGAGCATGAATACACTGTGCACAAATAATATGTGGTTGTCAAACAATGAGAAAGGCTGATGAAAACAGGCCTATAGATAATATATGACAAACAAGCGTGAGAGTTACAATTAGTCACATGAAATAAAGTAAAAATAAAGTTTGCTCGCATCCTCCGTCCCCCCCACCCACGGTTACACAGAAACTTGAGGATCACCCTCAACCATTCAAAGGAGATATCAGGAGGTGTTACATAGAGGGTTTCAAATTTGAGATTGAATGTTTGTTGACAGTGTTGTAAAAAAAAAATTGTTTTGACTTCTTTTTCCTGCACAACCTCCACCCAAGACATGCGGAAGAGATAAAATAGTTTTGTTTAGAATAGAGAATGGGAAGGGAGTTCGGGGGGGAATCCACACTTGTAGGATAGATTTTCTGGCCGCTGCACAAATTGCCAACAACAGTCATCTGCCTCCCTTCAAAATTTGAAGGCCATTCGGAAGAATGCCAAACAAGGTCCATTCAGGGGTTAATGACATGTAGTTAAGCAAATGTTCCCGTGAGTATTTGAGCACCTGCAACCAAAATCTGAGGATTAGTGGACAGGGCCATAGACCGTGAAATAGGTCGGCTTGGGGCTGACCACATTTGAAACATGAGTGAGTTGTTGAGATCCCAATCATGAATCGCCTATGTGGGGGTAGGTAGGACTGATGTAATATATTGAGGAACATTTCTGTATACATAGCGGATGAATGCATGTGACAAGATCTGGTGCAGGCTTTTAGTAAATTCGCTATCTGCAGACCTGGAAGTTGTGAAAGCAATGTCTGGAGGCCCCCTTGAGATGCAGTGTAGGCCAAGAGGATTTGTAAATGACCGTAAGACATAGAGATTGCCAAAAGAAAGGCTACAGGAATTTTTCTGTTGCCTTCTGGAACGTGAGAGGCCTTTTAGCCGATGTGTCAACCAGGCATCCGATGTTGATTAACCCACCTACCCTCCAGATATTAAAAGGGTGCCTAGCATGACTGTCCTGAAAATCAGGATTGGATATGAAGGGGAGATAAAGAGATTTATGAGCATTTAAGTTGTGTGTTTGGCGCAAGTTATGCCACAGTTTTCAGGGAGGCCAGAGCAACGGGTTCTCTCTCACATGGGTCGGGAATTCCTGATCATGGAGGTGTAGAAACATTATCAGATCTACTCCTTCCAAAAATTCTCTTTCCAGGGATGTATTTGTATATGTTTCTTGGTCATGTAGCCAATCTCTGAGATAGCGTATGATAGCTGCCTGGGAATACCACTGCACATTTGGAAAATGTATGCCACCGTTTGTTTTGGGTTGTTGTAATTTCAGTATTCCAATCCGTAGCCGTTTCCCTTGCCATATAAAGCAGCAAAAAAGGAAGTGGGTATGCACTACATCTTTGGGAGTTAGCGGCAATGGTAGAACCTGTATTAAATACATCAGGTGGGGAAATGTTATCATTTTAATAAAATTTTCCCTGCCAATATATGAAATGGGTAATGTTTTCCAGCTCTCAGGCTCAACAGAAATCCTGCGCAATTGTTGGGTGAAGTTAACGGTGTAGCATAGCCTCAGATTTTTTGGAATTATAACCCCTAAGTACGTGAAGTGATCCAAACACCGATGTAACATGGCAGTCTCCCTCCTAGCAGGTCGAGGTGTGTCATGACCCAAATAAAAGTTGGTTGATTTTGCCCAGTTGACGATAAATCCAGACACCTCCCAAACCGATGCAATTTGTCGATTAAATGAGCCAGTGAGTCAGAGGGATTGGATATATACAGTAAAATGTCATCTGCAAAGGCAGATATTTTTATATCCCTAGGACCAATGGTGATTCTTTTGATAAGCGTGTCATTCTACAGTCAATGGCAATATTAAATAGGAGCGGGGAAAGTGGACAACCCTGACGAGTGCCGCGAGACATGAGTAGGGGTTCACCACAATATCCATTAAGTAAAATAGATGTGGTCGGAGATGTGTATAGATAATGAATAAAGGCTATAAAAGTGGGGTGGAAGTTATGAAGTGAGAGAACTGAAAACAAATGTGGCCAGGGGACAGTGTCAAAAGCTTTGGATGTATCCAAACTGATTAAAGCGTTTTGTGTATGGACATCTTGGGAGGAAGCAACCACTGCAGCTATAGCAGCCCGCACTCCTTTGACAGAGTGTTGGGTGCGCACAAAGCCAAGTTGGTGAGTAGTAAGGATGTGGGAAAGGATAAGGTGGAGCCTGTCAGACATAATTTTAGCCAGCTACTTAATGTCTGTGTTGAGCAGCGTAACGGGACGGTAGGATTCGAGTAATTGGGGGTCTCAGTGAGGCTTAGGAAGTAAAATGGTATGGGCTGAGTTGAAGTGAGGAAAAGGTGTGTGACTGTGGAGAATGTCATTAAATAATTCTACTAAAGTAGGGGCAATGTGGATCTTTAAAATTTTGTAATATTCGTTAGATAAACCATCAGGTCCTGGAGTTTTGTGCAACTTAAGCTGGGAAATGACAGCAGTAACTTCATCAATTGTAACATCCATGCTTAGCGATTCCGATTGAGATTGGGAAAAGGGAGGTAAATCTGCCTCCTTCATTAAGTTGTTGTGTTTAGTTTGGTCGAACGGGAGTGTAGAGTATAAATTAGTATAATAAGATTCAAAAAGTTTTAAAATCTCTGGGGAAGTGTTAATAGGGGACTGTGGATATTTGACTGCCGTAATGAACCAACGGGGATTACCTGATTTGGCCATAGTCGCCAGCAAATGGCCTGTTTTGTTCCCCCAACGGAAATACTTACATTTAGAAAAGACCAAATCTCTTTTAGCCTGAGATAGGAGAAAGTCATTTTAAAGCTGCTTGGCTTGGGTAAAGTGGTGTAAAGAGTAATCAGATGGAGAGGCGAGATGGGTTTGCAGTGCCTGTGATTAGGCGCTATGCAGTGATTTATATTGTAGGACCCCTTTTTTTGCCTAGAGACAAAATCAATAATGTAATCCCTAAAAACTGCCTTAGACGCCTGACAAAATATCGTTGGCTTATCCCAGCTTTGCAGATTGTCATCTAAATAGTTTGCCCATTGTGTGGTAAGAAAGTCTCTGAACTCTGTACTCTGGTAAAGATAACTAGGAAAACGCCATAAACGTATTCCACCTGCCTGTAAGGAGCATGTAAGAGATGATGGAACTGGGGCATGAGCTGAGATTAAGATATTGTGAATATCTGTATGGTGTACTGAGGCAACCAGGGAGTCGCTGAGTAGAATTTTATCAATTCGAGACCAAGAGTGTTGAACGCCAGAAAGAAAAGTAAATGACTTGTCCGTGGGGTTAAGGCGACGCCAGATATTTGTGAGCTGAAGAGTGGATTTGAGAGACTGGATACGTCTCCACAAATTAAAGATTCAAGGAAAGGGTGTAATCCTCTGCACTGGAGTTATATCAGATTAATGACGCTAATGATAAACTAACAATACCCCAATTTTCATATTATGAGTAAATTCATGATGTTATGTGGGGGTGCCGCCATAGACAATAAACTGGAAGAGAAGTACTGGAAAGAAAAGGATTGTCTCTTTGTTGGCACACTTACAAGAAAAAGGTAAATATATTTAAAATATAACTTAATTACATATGATTAAAATGCCTGAGAGCGTGAAAAATCATGAGACAACAATCACAAACAATACATGAAATATAATAAACTATAATAAAATAAAAATATTATCAAGTCCTCCTATGTGTCCTTATTATATTTATGTGATTTATAATTCTTAGGTGTGTGCCGCAATAGCTTGAAGATAACCACAAATTATTGACTGTTCAAATCAAACCCTTATTTATTGGAATACCTTTATTAATTCAAATCATGAACGAGTATAGTGTTATAACCAATAATCATATTGTGGTTGTCTTTATTCCATATTTATAATTTTGCAGGTATACATGGAACCGAACTGCATCTATTCTGCACACAGTGTCAGTGAACAGTTATTACCGCATAAAGTTTAGCAATTATAGCTCGTTGACGGCTCTTCTGTTTCTATCTTGAGGGTTACTGTACTCTATGGTTATTATAACGAAATCCTAGTGCATTGCAATTATTAGCACTGAAGCTGCAGATTGCTCATCTATCCTCTATTGTTCTAAACACTGCAATAATTATTACTGGAGCTGCAGGGTTCTATATCCTTTATTGAAGATGAACTGCTATATCTATTTCTCACATAATGTATCCTGCGGGAGATATTAGCATTCACTCTTTAAGGATACACCTCCACCCCATGAGCCTCTGTTAACCACTCATATGTACCTTTGGAGTGTACCTATGTACTATGCTGATTTAAATTAGCAGCATGTATATATATATGAGCTATCGCTGTGTATATCTATTGCACTTAACCAATCATGTGTACACTCCTCTGTTCATTTATCATACAGACTGTCTTGCAGAGGGCATATGCATGTCAGATATACAGCTATACCACATAAATGTTGGTTGGATAGATATAAGCTGTCTGCAGTGTGTGTTTGTTGCACAAAGTATCCACAGCCTGAGTACAATGCTGGTTTAATACAATGAAATAGCTACTTTGTATCTCTCTCATGTAACTGTTCTATTGCTGTCTTGAAAGTTGCAACAATCCATGACATTTATGGTGTTGTTATAAACATTGCAACAGTTACAGCTGAAGCTGCAGGTTTCTATTTCCCGTATTAAAGATGAACTGCTGTGCCCATTTCTGCAGGAAATTATTGCATTCACTTTTAGAGGATACAGCTCCACCACATGAGCTTTTTGCGGTTTAGATAGAAATGAGCTGTGTTTCTATGTGCGTTTATTGCACAGAGTTACCACAGCCTTCATTGGAGTGTACCTTATGTATCATGCTGATTTAAATTAACAGCATGTATTCATATATGTGCTATCACTGTGTATATCTGTTGCACTAAATTCCCAGCCACCATTAAGTTATGTATGCGTGATAAGCTGGTTTAATTTAGTCAGGTGTGCTCGTGCTAATGTACTGGGATTCTGGCTCTACCACATATTAAGCATACAGGTCCCGCTGCTAAGCCAATTTAAATCAGTACATCCCATTACAGTAAGCATCGGTCCTTTCCACATCCCTAACTGTAGACATGTTCCATGTATTGTACATAGTATTACATGAATAAATTAAGCATTGCACACACAATCATTTGTTAATGCGGACACACAGTAAGTGAGCTGGTGTGCTGGTGCCGCCCTGAAACGCCTACGTGCACGTTTCACTTTAGCTCACGTGCACGTTTCACTTTAGCTTCGTCAGGGCAAAGATTTTCCCTGACGAAGCTAAAGTAAATCGTGCATGTGAGCTAAAGTGGTAGAGCCAGAATCCCAGTACATTAGCACGAGCACACCTGACTAAATTAAACCAGCTTATCACGCATACATAACTTAATGGTGGCTGGGAATTTAGTGCAACAGATATACACAGTGATAGCACATATATGAATACATGCTGTTAATTTAAATCAGCATGATACATAAGGTACACTCCAATGAAGGCTGTGGTAACTCTGTGCAATAAACGCACATAGAAACACAGCTCATTTCTATCTAAACCGCAAAAAGCTCATGTGGTGGAGCTGTATCCTCTAAAAGTGAATGTAATCATTTCCTGCAGAAATGGGCACAGCAGTTCATCTTTAATAAGGGAAATAGAAACCTGCAGCTTCAGCTGTAACTGTTGCAATGTTTATAACAACACCATAAATGTCATGGATTGTTGCAACTTTCAAGACAGCAATAGAACAGTTACATGAGAGAGATACAAAGTAGCTATTTCACTGTATTAAACCAGCATTGTACTCAGGCTGTGGATACTTTGTGCAACAAACACACACTGCAGACAACTTATATCTATCCAACCAAAATTTATGTGGTATAGCTGTATATCTGACATGCATATGCCCTCTGCAAGACAGTCTGTATGATAAATGAACAGAGGAGTGTACACATGATTGGTTAAGTGCAATAGATATACACAGCGATAGCTCATATATATATATATACATGCTGCTAATTTAAATCAGCATAGTACATAGGTACACTCCAAAGGTACACATGAGTGGTTAACAGAGGCTCATGGGGTGGAGGTGTATCCTTTAAGAGTGAATGCTAATATCTCCCGCAGGATACATTATGTGAGAAATAGATATAGCAGTTCATATTCAATAAAGGATATAGAACCCTGCAGCTCCAGTAACAATTACTGCAGTGTTTAAAACAATAGAGGATAGATGAGCAATCTGCAGCTTCAGTGCTAATAATTGCAATGCACTAGGATTTCGTTATAATAACCATAGATTACAGTAACCCTCGAGATAGAAACAAGAGCCGTCAACGAGCTATAATTGCTAAACTTTATGCAGTAATAACTGTGCACTGACACTGTGTGCAGAATAGATGCAGTTCGGTTCCATGTATACATGCAAAATTATGAATATGGAATAAAGACTTAACCACAATATGATTATTGGTTATAACACTATACCCGTTCATGATTTGAATTAATAAAGGTATTCCAATAAAAAAGGGTTTGATTTGAACAGTCAATAATTTGTGGTTATCTTCAAGCTATTGCGGCACACACCTAAGAATTATAAATCACATAAATATAATAAGGACACATAGGAGGACTTGATAATATTTTTATTTTATTATAGTTTATTATATTTCATGTATTGTTTGTGATTGTTGTCTCATGATTTTTTACGCTCTCAGGCATTTTAATCATATGTAATTAAAAGTTATATTTTAAATATATTTACCTTTTTCTTGTAAGTGCGCCAACAAAGAGACAATCCTTTTCTTTCCAGTACTTTACGTCTCCACAAAGCAGGGCTGGAGAGTCTAGGGGGAGGTTGTTTATCAAGCAGTGGATCTTCCATGGAATTAAAATCACCACCCACAATAAGAGGGTAGTTTGAGCATTGCACTAGAATGTGAGTAAGGTCTCGCAGGAAGTCTGAGGTAGCGACATTAGGGGCATAAAGATTCACTAAGGTATAATGAGCACCCCACACCTCCACGTCAAGAATCAGATAGCGACCATCTGGGTCAGCCACTGAATGAAGAATGGTGTAATGGAGATCAATATGAAACAAAATGCCACTCCTCTTGCCTTCCTCTGAAAGTCCGCAGAGATGCACTTACCCAACCATGGTGCACGGAGAGAGGACCTGTTGCCCAACACCCAATGTGTCTCCTGGAGAAAGACGATCTGAGGACGAAATTGTTTTAAATTCATAACTACTCGCTTCCATTTTATTGGTGAGTTAAGGCCTCCCACGTTCCAAGAGACAAGCTTGAACTGTGTATTAGAAGGAGGGGGGATTAAACAAGCATGATGTGCAGAGATGTTAGCCAATATCCCTACGCGGGTGTTTAAGAAAGAGTAGGATACATTTTACAATCACCAACCCCTCGTCCCAGCAAGCGAGGGGAGATAGGTGTAGAAAATCTTGGCATAATACCACATAGGACCTATATGGGGGAGAAGAATGAGCGAGCAAAACACAATAATAAAAACAAAGAAAAGTACACTGCTTCACACTACAGTTTTCAATTTTTTCCAAAAACAACCAGAATCAGGCGAGGACCATGTAGTTAAATGGTACTCACAAGTAATAGAACCATTTGAGAAGTATAAAAGACTAAATCTGAGTAGCTCAATTAAAGAACATAGCTTGTTACGTTAAATAAAACTTGAGGAATAGAGTGAGTCATCTGTTGGAAGAATCATCCTGGCCAATCATTCGAGTAACATGTGATTTAGCTTGAACAGGATCAGTGGAAAAAAATGTACGCCTATTATCTTGAATTCTGAGTTTGGCTGGGTACATCAGGGCAAACCTTTTATTATAGTTGTGGAGCAATCTGCACACATCTGAAAACTCCCTACGTTTTTGAGACACCGATATTGAAAAATCCTGATATATCAGGAGACTGTTGTCATTGATGGTAAGATGGGGGAGTTTGCGATAGGTACGTAAAATATGTTCTTTCATACGAAAATATAAAAATTTAGCTATGATCGGCCTGGGTTTGGTAGCAGTATCAGGGTGGTCGGGGCCTATATGGTGAGCACGTTCAATATGAGGGAGCAAGGAGCTCTCCTGCAGGTCAAGTGCCCCTAAAACACTTGAAAAGAGAAATCCTGGTAATTGGGCATCTTTAACAGACTCGGGAATACCGATGAACCGTAGGTTACCCTTCTGTGTATATTTTCGAAGTCATCGACCTTGGCTTGTAACGCCTGTATAAAAGTGGCTTGAGAGCCAGAGGATATTTGAATTGCTTGGACCTGGTCTTCAGAGTCGCTAACCCTTTGTTTTAGTGAGTTTATTCTAGAGGAGTTAGCATCAATTTTTGTTACTGCTGTGTCATAACACGCTCCACTGAGCACAATGTGGTGGAAGGACGATGGCAAAAGTTTTACAAAAAGAATAGGTACACACTCTACAGTCATGTAGCAAGAAAAGGGTAGGTACAAAGGTATGGAGCCACTTAATTAATGTGTAACGTTACATTGTTACTAATAAAGCAGTATCTCAAGAAAAAATTACTGCAAAACTTAAATCAGTTATCGAGAACAGCAGTAAAATTAAAAGAAAATGGTAAAATAAAGAGTACACTATTTATTTATTTTTTTAAACGCTAGGACTACAATAATAGAACAACTAATTGGAAGTATTGTGGTACATAAAACATACAATGCAGATGTTTTTATGTTACACGAGACTAGTCAAGCAGATGAACCTTGTAAAGGTAGATGTGCCTACCTGGTATAGTGCAATAATGTATAAAGCAAACCAGGTAGATAGACCTCACACAGACAGATGTGGTCTGGAGGCGGTAGAGTTGTAATACATAGAGTAAACCAATCAGGTGATCTTCAACTGTAGACGAGACCAATGTGTGGCCGTGGTGTGTTACAGAGGATAATTCGAGTGTATGAACCTTACAGATTGAAGTTAAATCACTAGATGGGAGTGTTAGTATACTCAGAATAAATCAAACAGGTTGTTGTCTCAGAGAAGGAAATGTAGATACTAAGTGGCTGCATTGTAACAAGTAGGGTAAACCAAGCAGGCTATAATAACGCAGTTTTTGGTATAAGCACTAAGTGGTGGTATTGTAATACAAAGGATATATAGAGTCGCTGATCCTGAAACAGGCTTAAATGTGACCACTAGGTGGTGGTGGTATGTTAGATAAGTTAGGCAACAGTGGACAGTATATAAGGATGGCACAGAACAATACTGTCAGCAAGGCAGAATATAAAGTAGACCAAACAGGTACACAGAATATATTAACCTTAACAGGTGAAGGGGAGATGCATTGCCAAAGTTTACATGAAAAGTATGAGCGATAAGGCATTCATTCTGGAAGGAGGATCCAAAGACTATATATACTAAGCACTGGTTCATGAACACATAACAGTCCGCAGAAACCACTGTATTCTCCCCTCAGATGAATGGATCAGCAGTATGTTGTCTGTGGGGATCAGGAGTTATGTACATACAAATTGTCCAGGACCACTTGTAGTGTAAGAGGAAGAGAGGAAAAATAAAAGACTTGGGATGGTAACCGGGGAAGGTAAAGAGACACAATGGGGAGGGAGGGAAGTGGTAGGGAAAGCGCACAAGGAGGGAAGGGAAACAAGGAGGGAAAAGAAGATGGGGGTGTATGAAGGGGTATTAGTAAAGAGAGAGCAGGGGGGGCTACATACAAAATTAATACCGGGAGGAGAGACAACAGGCAGCAACCATCGTGATCCCCAGGGGAGGGATACTCCGGATCGACTCACAGGCAGGAGCAGTCTGTAGAGGTTCGGCAGCCACCGCAGGAGTCAGCGGTAGAAGGGAGCACCACCGCACAACACGATCTCCAGGATCCGCCAACAAAGAAGGGAGCCAGCACTCCAGGGCTCCGCGGAGCAGGAGTACAGGCAGGTCTCAATGTGGAATCACAGCCGCGGGCAACCAAAGCACATCTTCACTGGCAAGTACTGCTGCTGGCCAGCCATCGCTTCACGAGAGGATGGACCCCACAGCAGCCGGAGATGGAGCTGCCAGACGAAGGGATTAGCACCCTACACCCCGAACCAGTGAACTACCGGCAAGCCACCCTTCAGCGGAGGTAGACACACCACCTTTCAGCACCAGGCACATAATAACTGGGAGTCCCAGAGTGGTTCACAGTCCCAGTCTGTTCATTACTGGTCTGAGGGCCTAATTCAAGGTTGATTGCAAAAGCAAAATCTTCGTCTAATGGGCAAAACCATGTGCAGTGCAGGAGGGGCAACTATAACAATTACAGAGAGAGTTCGATTTGGGTGGGTTTTATTGTTTCTGTGCATGGTAAATACTGGCTGCTTTATTTTTACACTGCAATTTACATTTCAGTTTGAACACACCCCACCCAAATCTAACTCTAGCTGCACGTTATACATACTTGCCTACCTGACCCTCTCCATGAGGGAGAAAATGCTCTGTTCCTGTACTTTCCTGGTAATATATGATTGCCATCACCTGTGGTGAGCTAGTTAATTGATAAGAAAGGCGTTTCACCACAGGTGATGGCAATCATACATTACCAGGAAAGTACAGGAACAGAGCATTTTCTCCCTCATGGAGAGGTCAGGTAGGCAAGTATGATGTTATATCTGCCCCACCTGCAGTGTACATGGTTTTGCCCATTAGAGGAAAATGTTGTTTTGCAATCAATCTTGAATTAGGCCCTGAATCCCTAATTCTTAATGGATACTCTTCTTTCTTGCTGAATTGCACTTTGTGGAGGTCGGTCAGCAAGTAAACATCGTAAAACTGCACTGATTGGTTTATTGCTAGGCTTCTTATGGAGAGTTATTGAACTTTATTGCAGCTATGATGTTGATTGTTGCATTTTATTGATGAAACTCATTGCTACAGTTAATTGTGTCTCAAGTGAGTAACTTTCTCACTAGAATAAAGGAGAGGCTTCCTTTGAATTATGTGTGTGAAAAATGAGTGACCTGCAGATTGGCAGAACAAGTCCCAGCTCCTATGCTCTGGCAGCCACGGATATGATGACAGTTTTACAGGCCCCAGCTTATCCAAGCAGTGCATCACTGCCTGGGCTTGCTGGGACCAGAAGTGCCACATACAAAAGTGATATTTTTAAACTATTACACATTACTCCAACACCCATCAGCTAGGGATGTTGGGTAAAGCTCAGTGCTATCAGCATACCGCACAAAAGTCTTTTCTGATATCCTAATCGGCACAAATCTCTGCAGCAGGGATGGAGCATCATCAAGAATATAACTGCTGGCAGACGTATATGAAATGTTCACTTCTGATTTAGTTGTGATGATATGAATATGCCTGTACTGTACTTGGCTGTTACTTTCCTGCCTCCCTAAGCATTAGGAGTGGTAACTGTAACACATACCTCCCAACATGACCCTCTCCAGTAGGGACAGAATGCTCTGCTCCTGGACTTCCCTCTTAATGTATGATTGCCATCACCTGTGCTGAAATACCTTTCTTATACATTTACCTGTTCAATAGAGGTGCCAGCAATCATAAATTAAGAGGGAAGTCCAGGAACAGAGCATTTTGTCCCTCCTGGAGAGGGTAATGTTGGGAGGTATGGTAACAGGTTGCTGAATCCACACATATGCAGTATGGAAATGCACATTTAAAGCAAAAAAGTCCAATCATATATGCGACCGCTGTCTGTACGAGGCTTTCTTCATGTTTTCATTACATTTTTCATGCAAGTTTCATTGATATTTTTTACAGGTGTATTCCATTTCTATTAAAAAAAAAAATTACCAAAAAAATAAATTGAGAGAGCAGTGTGCTGTGCCATAGAGGACAGGAGGATGCACATGGTAGATTGAAGGATGTTAGCTGCATTCTTCTACATATGGGCCCAGATGTAATGACTCCCAAGTTTGGCAGCCGCACGAGAAGCCGTCCGAACTCGGACTTTTTTTTAAAAGGGGCAATCACTTACAAGGCATGGTTTTGCCTTGTAGGGGATTGCCCCTTTAAAACAAATGTCCGAGTTTGTCTGGTATCCCGCACGGCTGCCGAATGTGGGCGTCATTACATCCAACTCTCAGTCTCCGTTGTGAATCTGCTTTTCATGTGCATTTTGTAACGAACTCATCTAGAATGAAAAATGTGTTTGAATATTTGAGACATAAGAGAGTTATTAATTACTTTTCTAACGGTTCAGTTTCAAAGTATTGAGTTTTTAAGTGTGACCGAAGTAAACGTTGACATACTGTAATTTGTCCTGGGCTAAGTTTAAGATGCATTCATTACAAATAATTTAGAGTGAACAGAGGCCCATTATATATTGCATTGAGTTTCAGTTCTTCTGATTTGTCCACTGGGAGCTTTAGTATGTGAAATAATACATCTCATAAGATTATAATCTCTCGTCTGAAATTAAGTGGCGACAGAAATGAGAGAATACCCAAGAGACCCTTTGTGGATTCCCCTCCACTTGTGTTATAACGCAGTAAAAACGTAGCATTCTTACTGCATTTCTTCTGTGCACTATAACCATCTGGACTAGTTCCAGGCCAATTAAACTGAAGCTAGCAAACCTGTTTCTTTCATAATTACTATAAAGGTGGTGGCTGAGCTGCTGATTTAGGGGGAGATAAAGTGGAGAAAGATAATGTACCAACCAATCAGCTCTTAACTGTCATTTTTCAAATACATCCTGTAAAATGACAGTGAGAATCTGACTGGTTAGTACTTTGGGGCAGATGTATTAAAGCTGGGTACACACTGCTCGATCCATACCCAGCCAATATGTCGGTCCAATGGGCCAACATATTGGATTCTGGCTAAACATCAGAACACGGCTACCCGCCATGTTAAGGGTCGCAGCGGCTGCGTGTTACATCACACAGCCACCGCGGCCCGCCCCACAATATGTCCAGACACGACTGTGTTGTCCGGACTGCGCCTCTAAAATGGAGCATCGACACCCAAAAATGTGGTGTCGACGCCCCGTTCCTGCCCCCCTCCAGGTCTTAAACTGCGTTCTAAAGAGAGTATAGGACCTTGCACATGCGCATACTGGCGTGCGCAGATGTGCAGAAATCGCTTCATAGCAATTTTTGCACATCAGGGTCTGAATCGGCCCATAAGGCTCTTGAACTCCATAGAATAACCATTGTACATAATATTTATATCCCCTATGGCCCAATGATGAAGTGAAAGATTACATTTTTGTGCTACTGGCATTCCTTGGGATGGCAAGTTAGTTAACCTGAAAAGAGCTGCCATAGCATTTGTTCTCTTTTATTTTACCCTCTATCCCATTTCACATTCAGATATTCTAGACTGCCAAGCCTGTAACATCAAGTTCAATTGGTCTGTCCACACAAACCTCTATCCTGAGCTTTCAGAGTTTTGTAAATTGTTCTGTTTTGGGGAATATAAATAAGCCACACCTACTACCAATAAATGTTTTATACATATGCATGTTGGCAAAACCATGCTGCACTGCAGGTGTGGCAGATGTAAAATGAGCAGAGAGATATAGATTTGGGAGGGGCATGTCCAGACTAGGTATGATCTTTGGCTAGTTAACAACTCTGCTTGGGGAAATGTCAGGCCCAGTGCTGTAACTAGACATTTTAGCACTGTGCGCAAAAAAACAGCATTGGCGCCCCCCCTACTCACAACAGGGCCAGTGCGCGCCATAGGCGCGTTTCAAATATATAGGGGTGTGTCCACAAAATAACAATTCATATTATGCTGCACAGTAGTCTCCATCGTTCAAATTACGCTGCACAGTAGCGCCACTACACCAGGTAGAGATTACGTCAGGCAGAGTTACCTTTTTACACAGTATGGCAGGCAGAGTCACCTTTTTCCACATTACGGCAGGTAGAATCCCTCTTTTAACACATTATGGCAGAGTCCCCTTTTTTTGATCGTAGTGTGATTGACAGAAAGTGGGTGTTTCTGGGCGGAAACTGGCCGTTTCATGGGAGTGTGCGGAAAAACGCAGGCGTTCGAGTTGCAAAACGCAGGAGTGGCTGGAGAAACGGGGGAGTGGCTGGGCAAACGCTGGGTGTGTTTGTGACGTCAAACCAGGAACGAAAAGGACTGAGCTGGTCGCAATGGCTGAGTAAGTCTGGAGCTACTCAGAAACTGCGGGGTAATCTTTACGATAAAATTAGCGAAGCTTTCGTTCGCAATTCTGCTATGCTAAGATACACTCCCAGTAGACGGCGGCTTAGCGTGTGCAATGCTGCTAAAAGCAGCTAGCGAGCGAACAACTCGGAATCACCCCCAGAGTCCCCTATTTACACAGTACGGTAGGTAGAGTCCCTCTTTTTACACATTACGGCAGGCAGAGTCAACTTTTTGCACAGTACGGCAGGCAGAGTCCCCTTTTTACACAGTATGGTAGGTAGAGTCCCTCTTTTTACACATTACGGCGGGCAAAGTCCTCTTTTTACACATTATGGCAGGCCAGGGGCGTAAGTACGTACCAGATGCCTGGAGGCAGAAGAGACAATGGTGCCCCCTCCCCCGCACACATAACCACATATATGCACCCAGCCACATATATACATATACACATTCACAGCCACATATAATACACAACGCACACAGCCACACACACACACACACACACACACAGTAACATGTACTCATATACAGGTAAAGCCACATATGTACTCACTCTCTTTATCCTGGCCCCGCCACTCTCCCCTGTCAGTCCCCTCTGTTATCATCAGTTCCTAATGCAGCCACTACAGCCGCTGCAGGACCTGCCTCTGCGTCCGGGAGCCTTCTGATGGACCTGCCTCTGCCGTCGTGTCATGAGCCAGAGAGTGGGTGCGGGATCTGTGCACTCGGGGGGCCATAAAGTGGGAGCCAGGCAGCTGGAGTGTCAGGAGGCGGGCAGCTGGAGACAGGAGCAGGGCAGCGAGGGACAGGAGCCGGGCAGCGGGGGACAGCCGGAGTGTCAGGAGATGGGCAGCTGGAAACAGGAGCTGGGAAGCGGGGGACAGGACGCGGGAGCAGGGCAGTGGGGGTCAGGAGGCGGGAGCTGGGCAGCTGGGGATAGCCAGAGTGTCAGGAGGCAGGCAGCTTGATACAGGAGCCGGGCAGCGGGGAACAGGAGGTGGGAGTAGTGCAGCGGGGGTCAGGAGGCGGGAAACGGGCAGCGGGGGACAGCCGGAGTGTCAGGAGGCGGGCAGTGTGGGACAGGCGTTGGGCAGTGGCTGCGGGGGACAGGAGGCAGCAGCAGGGCAGTGGGGGGCGGGAGCAGGGCAGCGGGGTGTAGCAACTAGGTGCCATGTGCCTCCTTGCCTGGAATGGGCCGGGATCCGGAGGGATCCTAACGCCGTCCCATAGGTCTCAGGCCCCACCAATAACAGTGTCGCACTTTGAATTTGGCACCAGCTGTGAGTCAATCATGGCTCACGAGCAGGCGGCCAATCAGGAGTGGTGGCGGCAAGCCAATCCCGCCGTATCATAGCCCCGCCCCCTGGCACTGGCTTGTATTAGCCAGCGCCTGGCGCGAGGCCTCAATTCTTCGGCCGGGAGGGAGTGGAGAAGAGCTCCTGAAGACTGAAGATAGAAGATAAAGGCGGCGCCGGAAGTCCTGGAGGGCGGCGGCAGTGGTGAAAGAGCTGTTACACGCCGCCGCAGGGTGAAGTTCAAAGTGCCGATGCCCATCGGTGAACACACCTGAAGCCCTGTTACAGCAGTGTGCGACGGAAAAGAGCTTTCACTGGCCACCGCTGCCCAGGTGAAGACTCCTGGAAGCCCGGAGGCGGTGGGAGCTGTCCTGCCTCCGGCAAAGATCACGCGGTTGGCGGGGCCGGACCAAGCTTGGTCCAGCCGCGGTCCTCAGGATGGGTAAGTTCAGGTGGTGCGCCAGGAATTCGGGCACTAGGCCCATAGGGCACAGCAAGCACTAGGCCTGTGGCGCATTAAGCGGACACTAGGCCCGGGCAGCAATACGGGTATTAGGCCCAATAGCATTGTCTATTAGGCGGGCACTAGGCCCAGGGAGCTATATGGGCATTAGGCCCAATAGCATTGTGCATTAGGCGGGCACTAGGCCCGGGCAGCAATACGGGCATTAGGCGGGCACTTGGCCCGGGCAGCAATACGGCATTAGGCCCAATAGAATTGAGCATGTGCCAGGCACTATGCCCTTAGGGATAGAATCTAGCCCCCAACGGCAGCAATAGGCCGGGGCATAGTAGGCAAGAATCCAACGTTATTGTGTGTCACGATCCGGGTATCTGGACGCCATTTCTTACCCATCAGATGCCTCCTAAGGCTGGCTCAGCGCTCCAGGACCGGATCCCATCTGTTATCCTGATGTGTACATTCCTGTATCCTCTCCTGTCACTCTGGGACGCTGTCACAGTAAACGCCATATTACACCTGGCATGGCGTCTCCCGCGGCCTCCGCCGCCGTCCCTGAACTTCTGCATGCAGAGTGTCTGAGTGGCGATTACGTCAGCCGCGGCCTCCGCTGTGTCCGCGTGGTTGGATGTGCATCTGTCAGCCTGGCGCCTCCTGTCTCCAGTGGCCGGCGCCGCCATTACTGTTTTCATTACCACATGGATTACAAACCAAACTTCCCTCCAAGTGTCTGCATGGGCGCAGCCATCTTGGATTCTGTCAGCTGATCATTTACTCCAATCTGTTGTCAGTATTGTTAATCTGCATAATTGCCTAGCCAATCCCTTCCTTGCTGCAGGTATAAATACACTGTGCCTGAGCAAGGAAGGCGTCAGTGCTTTGGTTGTCAAACCTAGTTCCTGTTTGTCTCTCTCCTGTGATTGTCTTCCAGGTTCCAGCTCCTGTCTCAAGACTTCCACCATAGAGACCCGCACCAGCATTCCACCTGAGGTGTAGCCTGACTCTCCGATCCATTGTGGATTCATCTATTTCCAGCTACAACATTACCTGCTTCCAGCCCAGCTTCCAGCAGAGTACAGCTTCTCTTAAAGGGCCGGTGTCCTTTCAACACTTTACCACTCTCCACCGGTATTATTATTTCTCCGCTCTCAAGTTCTACATTTCATTCATATTGCATCGCTCTCAAGCTTCATTTATTATTTAACTGGTTCCAGCCAGTATCCACTCCGTGCTAACAACAGTCTGGTTCCAGCCAGTATCCACAGCAGCCGTTTTATCTTCAGCAACCCAGCTTTTCCTGGAACACCAGCTGGTACAATCCTGGGTTATCTCCATTGCTACAGTCGGGCCTGGTAAGGACTTTCCATCTAGAAGATTATAAGAACTATCTCACACTACCAGTGCCCTGTGGCTCCTGCCACCCTGTAGTACCCAGGAACTGTATTTATTCTTTGCTGACTTTTATGTTTTCTTTTACTGCTGCTGTGTTGCGGAGTTGTCATAATAAACATCATTGACTTTTATCCAAGTTGTCGTGGTCACGCCTTCGGGCAGTTATTATTCATGTTACTTACATGTCCAGGGGTCTGATACAACCTCCCAGGTTCCGGTACATCTCAGCCCCTACAACTGAGGCTGCCTCCCGTCAGCTCAGGCCCTCAGTTGTGACATTGTGTGGATGATGGGATTGGTATAGGCAAGGGCACAAGGCCCAGTAGTCTTACATGGTGCGATTAACTGCAGGAGTGGTAAGTCGGCGCTAGGTACAGTCAGGCCCCCATTAAAGGTAGACTGTGGTAAATACCAAAGTTTTCCCCACAGCCAAGCCCCCATTAAAGGTAAGCTGTCGGAAGATACGCGCTGGTGAGTAGCACAAGGTGGAAACAGTTTAACTGTATTGTGTCATAACCTCTGCATAAGTGTCTCTCCGTTGTATCGTGTAAGCAGCGCCACGTCCCGTGGGCTGCATTGTGTGTTCTATTACAGGAGCGAAGAAGAAGAAGGGCCAGTCATCTGGCAGGAACCCAAAGGTATAGCTGGTGAGCATAACTGTGTTTATTGTGTTTTCTGCGTGTGTATGTTGCTCGTCTTCCCACCTCCCTTTTGGGCGTTTTCGTTCAGGGTCGCACCTGGTGCTTCGCACCACTACGGAAGCTCCCAGTCTGAGGCCATAAGTGCCAATGGTGACCATTCCCTGAGTCCAGCGGAGGCTATCCCTTTCGTACTGTGTCTCTCATTCTTTTCAGGTCAGCCCTGGAAGTGCTTGTCCGGGTCTGGGACGTGTTCCGGTACCGTCTGAGTGGCGGAAGGCGTGAGGTACGTAAGCTTGGTAAGTGAGCTCTTTTTGCAGGGCCCCACCCCTGCCCCTCTTACAGTTGGCATAGTCGGAAGGATCACGTACCGCAGACACGATGTGGAACGTTCCCATGGAGACCCCCCAACTGAAGGCTCCGGAGCAGACCCATTCCCAGGGACATGAGGAAGAGGGCGGCTGGTAACAGTGACGGGGGCAGACCTCCTGAAGATAGTACAGCAGTCATTCCAGCGTAACAAGGAAGAAATATCTTCAAGCCACCAGAGACCACTGCAACGACAGGACCAGCAGGCTGAGGAGTGCTCCTGGCCGCCTGCTACCAGAGAGGAGGTCGGGATTCAGCTGTTGGTCGCAGGGATCCATAGCAGCAGGCACCACCCCATGATCCAGCCCCCAACACCAATCCCCGAGGATTCTACGGGATGGCCCCAAGACTGGAGCAACCAAACTGGTCAAACAGAAGGACAAGAATGGACCCAGCAGATCTGGAACGAGCCCTGGTGCGCGCTCTGCGGAGAAGAGGACCAGGACCCGCCGGATTGCCCATATGCCTCTGCCCGTGCGATTAGTAAATGGTGCCGATGGGATGCAGAGAGGAAGAAAGCATTTGACAGACCCCAAGAGGAGCGTCGGATTTGGGAGGTTCACTGTTCTGACGGTGATGACTACGGCCGCGACCACGATAGCAGTACCTGGGATGACGACTGGAGTGAAGAGGTGGTAGAGATGTGCGGGCTGCGGCGATCCTGACCACGAACACATTGAGTGCCCCTGGACTGGCGAAGACCTACCATCAAGCTGGACAGACCTGAAAAAACCCGACGATGGGTGGGAGACTATGTCATCCAATAGGAAACCCAGTGTTGCCGACCAAAACACGCGATACCCTGGAAGACCCGATGACGATGGATGGGAGAATATGCCAGCAGAGGGGGAACCCAGTGTCCCAGAGGGCCAGGACCAGCTACAGGAGGCCACCACCCTCGCTGTGGAGGAACTACCTCCCAAGGTTGTCCCCGAGAGGATAGCACCCCCAGACCAAAGGGGGAAGGTGAGTTTTCCTTCCACAGATACAGGCGCAGTTACCCTGGATGGGGCACACGAACAGGGGCCAACCGCCAGAACAAGTGACGAAGGCCCGACGCCGGCACAAAGGTGATGTTCAGCTCTGTGGGGACCACAAAGGAAAAAGCATGGAGGAATGTAGCAAGGGCCAGTGTACTCGTGCGATCACTGGCCTTGCTACTAGGTGCCATGTGCCTCCTTGCCTGGGATGGGCCAGGATCCGGAGGGATCCTATCGCCGTCCCATGGAGTCGGAGGTAACGCTGGCACCGGGCAGCACTGGGGACCTGGACCAGGCCTGGTCCGGAACCACCTGCCCATCTGGCTGCAGAGTTCGGCGGCAGGTGTAGGGGCGGCGATGAATAGCCACTGCCGCTCCACGTGGGTAATGGCGGCGGACCTGCATTCTCCAGGTCTCAGGCCCCGCCAATCACAGCGCTGCGCTTTGAATCTGGCGCCAGCTGTGAGCCAATCACGGCTCACGAGCAGGCGGCCAATCAGGAGTGGCGGTGGCGAGATGGGATTGGCTCACCGCCGCCACTCCTGATTGGTCGTCCGCTCGTGTCATAGCCCCGCCCCCTGTCACTGGCTTGTATTAGCCAGCGCCGTGCGCGAGGCCTCAGTTCGCCGGCTGGGAAGGAGCGGAGAAGAGCTCCTAAAGATAGAAGATACAGAAGGTGCCGGAAGTCCTGGAGGGCGGTGGCCGTGGTGAAAGAACTGTTACATGCTGCCGCCCACGTTCAACGTGCCGACTGTAAATGCATGCTGTGCATCATGGGAGATGATGTCATGCCGAGGCGACTCACTTCCTGTTTGTCTCCTGTTACTTCCACTTGGTTTCTGGCTCATGCTGTCGTCCTGATTCTGTTGTAACACATCTACATGGTGTCAGAACTGGGATGCCATGGCACAAGGTCTCAGGAGAATAGATCCACTGATATTTGATGAAAACGTGGCTGACAACTGGCTGAGGTTTAAAAGGGAATGGCACGTATACTCCATAGCAGGCCTTTCAGACAAATAAAAAAAGTCCAGGCATACATGCTGCTGAACCTCGCAAGCACCGATGCTGTGGACAAATCAGATGCTTTTGTATACGCTGACAGAGAAGACAGAGAGGATCCTGACATCCTAATTGTAAAGTTTGAAGAGATCTGCATGCCAGTAAAGAATGTAATTATGGACAGGTATGTTTTCAACAGCACAAACCAAAGGGGTGATGGCACTATACATTCCTACGTCTCCATGCTAAGGCTGCTGGCAAAGAAGTGCAATTTTGGTATCCTCACAGAGGAGCTCATTCGTGACAGAATCGTATGCGGCATACTCAGCGACAAGGTACATGCACAGCTGCTGCTGGAGAAGAGCCTCACATTAGAAACTGCCATAAATGTCTGTATGTTAAATAAGCAGTCTGAAAAGGGCATGAGGAACTAAGAAAGGACGCTGAGGTGTGTGTCATGGCGGCCACTCCGTGACGATCCTCCACGTGTGGGAACTGCGTGGCACAGCACCCTCCTGACAAACAAAGCTGCCCACATATGATAAATGATGTAATGCATGTGGCAAATGGAATTATTTTGCAAGGTTCTGCCACTCCAAAGATCAAACTTCTATAAAGCGACAGTCTGAGTCGCGCTATAGCCGCTCACTCCGGCGGATTAACCAGGTTGAAACGGAGCCAGGGTGTGAATCGGTTCACATGACATTTTGTGATAGTGTAGACCACTTGGATGAAAAGGGCAAAATAATTATCAAACTGAGAACAAAGCATACGAACAAGTTGGCCATAGTCAAAATAGACTCGAGCGAATTGCAATGTCATATCCTACAAACAACTACGTGAAATAGATCCAACTGCACAGATAAACCACGAGACAAGATCAACTTGATAGCTTATGGTGGTCAGATCATCAGATCATCACCACACTGGGTACCACAAAGCTAAAGTTTACCCGTGCTGATTTGTTATTCCACATTGTGGATCAAAAGGTTACACCACTGCTAGGCCTCCCTGACAGTATGGAGCTAGGCCTTCTCAAATTGGGGCCTGAGGTACACGCAATATAGATGACCGTTCCAGAGTTAAAAGACTTTCAGGATTTATTTGATTACACTTGGCAAGCTTCCTGTTGTGTACCATATGAGGCTGGGTGACTCCATTCCACCTACTGTCCGTGCCCCCCGGAGGGTCCCTATCGCAATGAAAGACAAAATCATTAGAGAGATCCACAGAATGACTTGGGTGTCATTGCCCCCATAGAGGAAGCAACACAGTGGGTGTCCATCATGGTGGCCACATCATAAAAGGATGGGACTGTACGTATTTGTATTGATCCAGTACACTTGAACAAAGCACTGCTGCGTCCATATCACCCTCTCCGCACCATCGAGCAAGTGATTGCTGACATGCCAGGTGCCACAGTTTTCAGTACCATGGATGCAAAGTGCGGATTCTGGCAAATCCCTTTGGACAGAGCTTCGTCCCTGCTCACCGGTTTTATGACCCCAATAGGGCGGTATGTCTTCCTTCGCATGCCCTATGGAATCACTACAGGCAGTGAGGTCTTCCAGCGTTGCATGGAGCAACTGTTTGCAGGCTATACCTGTGAAATCATTGTCGATGACATCCTGGTGTGGGCCGCACCAAGGAAGAACACGACCAGCGACTACACCAGGTTCTTGAATGGGCCCGTGCTTTGAACCTCAAGCTCAACCCAGACAAATGCAAGTTTAGAGTTACAGAAGTGGCGTACGTGGGCCACGTGCTCATTAATCAAGGCGTCAAACCAGATCTGAATAAAATCACTGCCATCCAGCAAATGCCGCTTCTGGCTGACCAACAGGCACTGCAGCACTTCATGGGGATGACCAACTACCTGTCTAAATTTGTTCCGCAATACAGTGAAACCACGGCACCTTTGCGGCAGCTACTCCACCAGGACTCAGAATGGTGCTGGCTGGACGCACACACGGCTGCTGTTGATCAATTGAAGACCATGCTGACAAATCCACCGGTCCTGCAATACTTCAACGTGCATGATCTAGTAGTCCTCTCTGCTGACACTTCACAGTGTGGTCTAGGGGCCGTGTTCCTCCAACACCACAGACCGGTGGCTTTTGCTTCCAGGGCTCTCACTGACACTGAAACCAGGTATGCACAAATTGAGAAAGAACTGTTGGCACTGGTGTTCGCCTGCAACCATTCAATTACTTCATCTATGGCCGTCCTGTCACAGTGGAAACCGACCATCAGCCTCTCATCACCATACTGAAGAAGCCCATCCACTCTGCTTCTTCCCGCAATTCAGGGCTTGATGCTCAAGCTGCAGCGGTACAACCTTGATGTCATATATAAGTGAGGCAAATAAATGTACGTTACTGATGCTCTATCTCGAGCCTTCCTTTTGACTACTGACCTGAACGCTGCTGAGGATGACTATGAGGTCATGGCTGTGGAGGTGTTCCCTACCAAGCAGCTGGAAGAGCTGTGTGCTGCTACACTTGTGGATGATCTTTGTCAGCGTCTCTGCTGTAATTCTCAACGGCTGGCCATCCTCTTCCAAGGAACTGCCGCACTGCCTTCGCTCCTTCTACAGTATGAGAGATGAGCTCACCGTGTCTGATGGTGTCATCCTGCGGGGTCATCGCTTTGTGATTCCGGCTGCCCTTCAGATGTTCTACACCCAGCAGGTGCACCAGGGCCATCCCAGCCTGGAGGCTACCAAGCGTAGGGCCCATGAAACCACGTTCTGGCCCTCCATGTACGGTGACATTGACCGTGTTGTCTCATTTTGTGCACCCTGCAATGCCTTGCGTTCACACCTGCCACAGGAGCCCATGCTGCTCCATGACATTCCTGATCTTCCGTGGTCCATTCTTGTGGTTGATCTGTTCGAATGGAGGGGGAAGGAGTACCTGGTACTAGTTGACTCCTATTCAGGATGGTTCAAGATAAACTACTTGCCCAGCACCACAAGTCACATGGTCATTGCAAAACTGAAGAGACACTTTGCAGCACATGGCACCCCACAGCAGCTGATCACTGATAATGCCATGCAATTCAAGAGTAGAGAGTTCAAGGACTTTACGAATACATGGGACTTCCAGCACATCACTAGTAGTCCACACTACCCACAATCAAATGGATTGGCAGAGCGTGCAGGCCACTCTGCAAAGCATCTAATGGACAAGTGTGCCCGAGATGGATCGGACATATACTTGGCACTGTTAAACTTGAGAAACACGCCCCTCGATGGACTTCCATCACCTGCACAGTGCTTATTAGCGTGGCGCACCCGCACAGGCATCCCAATGGCAAAGCACAGGGATGGGAGAACATCAGCAAGCGCAGAATGGCTGCCAAAGAGTCTTATGACAGATCAGCATACAGCCTGCCACCACTGTCTCCAGGCCAGCCTGTCCGCATGCAAACAAACCGAGCAAGGATTTGACAGAATGGCAGTGGTTCAGAATGGCTGTGGTACAGTCTCATAATGCCCTCTATGAACGCAACCGCCGCCATCTGTTAAGTGTACCTGAAGAAAGCTCTACACAGCCTGAGTCACAGTGCTAGGTCGACAGGTCAAAAGGTCGACGAGTTTTTAATTTTTTTTTAAATTTTTTGAACTTTTTCATACTTACCAATCCACGTGGACTACGATTGGAACGGTAATCTGTGCCGAGCGAAGTGAGGCACCTTGCCCGAAGCATAGCGAGCCATGGGAGGGGACACGGTGCACTAATTGGGGTTCCCGGTCAAATAAAAATCATGTCGACCTTTTGACCTGTCGACCTAGCACATGTTGACCTAGAACCCCTGTCGACCTACCAACCCTGTCAACCTAGTGACTGCCGACCTATAGTGGTCGACAGGGGCGGATCCAGAAGAAAATGATAGGGGGGGCACCATGGAAGGGGCAAGTACATTTGCGTGCGGCTTTGGTGCATGTGGGGGGCAGCGTGTGAGGGTCAGGGTGCAGGGGTCAGTGTGTGAGAGGGGCAGGGGGCAGCGTGTGAGGGCCAGGGTATTGGGGGCAGTGTGTGAAAGGCAGGGTGCAGGGGGCAGCGTGTGAGGGGCAGGGTGTGAGGTGCAGGGGGCAGGAGGCAGCGTGTGAGAGGTAGGGTGCAGTGTGTTAGGGGCAGGGGGCTCTGTGTGTCAGTGTGTGAGTGTGGGGTTGAAGAGAACTCTCATATGTGGGCTGCAGCCAGGGAAGTGAGTAGTGAATTGGTCACAGGGGCTGCCTCTCAGCAGCAAAGCTGGCCAGCCTCCCTCCTGCTTACCTAAGCCTGCTTCCTGGCACCAGTGTCCAGGCTCAGTAGCTGAGGTCGGAAGCTGTTTCTCAGCCATCATACCCACCGCACTCCGCAGCAGCTCTGGTCTTCAATGTGAGCCGCTCCATGGTAGGTTGGACTAGTACCAGCAGGATGCCGCCCACTATGCAAATACTCCAGCTGCAGCAGCGCAGTGAGAGGCTGCCAGCCTGGATATGTGGGATGCCCGGCCCCTCACTGCTCTGGCTGCGGCTGGAGTACTTGCATAGTGGGTGGGCGGCAGTGCTTAAAGTGGTCCTAGAGAGGTGGTGGAACTCACCCCCCTCCCCACGGCGTCCAAGTAATAAAGGTATTGCACGCACCGCAAAAAAGAGCCGTGGTCTCCAAAAGAATGGGGCGTGGTCACACAATAGTAATAATGCCCACAGTAGTAGCCCCCCTGTAATACACATAATGCCCACCACAGTAGCGCTTCTTATACAATGCCCACAGTTGTAGTGCTCATTATGCAATGTCCACTGTACTGGTAGTGCCCCTTATATAGACCCCATAGTAGTGGTGCCCCTTATGCAATGCCCGTATTGCCCCCAGTAGTAATGCTGCCTGTAGTAATGCCTCCAGTCGTTTAGCGCCCTAGTAGTTATGCCCCCAGTGGTAATGCCCCTGCAGTTATGACCCCAGTAGTTTACCCCCCCTTTAGTTTAGCCTCCCAGTGGTAATGCCCCCAGTAGTTTGCCTGCTTGTAGTTTAGCCGTCAGTAGTAATGCCCCCCTGTAGTTTGCCCCATTGTAGTTTAGCCCCTGTAGTTATGCCTCCAGTAGTTTAGCCCCTGTAGTTATGCCCCCCCCCTTGTAGTTTAGCCCCCAGTAGTAATGCCCCCAGTAGTTTGGCCCCTGTAGTTATGCCCCCAGTAGTTTGGCCCCCCTGTAGTTTAGCCCCCAAGTACTAATGCTCCTGTAGTTACGCCACCAGTAGTAATGCCCTACTGTAGTTTGCCCCCAGTAGTTAGCACCTTTGTAGTTTGCCCCCTTGTAGCTTACCCCCAGTAGTTTGCCCCAGTAATAATGTCCCCCAGTAGTTTCCCCCCAGGAGTTTGCCCCCAATAGATAACCCCCCAGTAGATGCCCCCCAGTAGTAATGCCCCCCAGTAGTAATGCCCCTTGTTGATGCCCCCCCCAGTAGTAATGTCCCCCCGTAGTTTGCCCCCAGTAGATGCCCTTGCTGCACTAAGAAAGAAAAAAAACATCATACTTACCGAGTCCCGTTCCCGCTTCCGGACCGCTGCAGTCCTCCTCTCTTGGCATCCTCTCCTCAGCACTATGAGAGAGACTTAATGACTGACGTCTCTCCCATAGCGCATGCCGCACAGTGACAGCGCCGGAAGCAGGAGCTTAGTACTGAGCTCCTGCCTCCAGCTTTCGGTGAGGAGAGATGGGCGCCCGCTGGTAACACAATCTCAGCGGGCGCCCGTCATCTCCCTGTGCGGCGCCGGGGACACATAGGGTTAGGGGGGGCGACGGAGGGAGCATAAAAAATAAAAAAGGAAAATAAAAAGGAAAATAAAAAAACTGCCACAAATGACAGGGGGGGGGGGGCACGAGCCCGAGTTCCCCCCCCTTCCCCCTGGATCCGCCACTGGTGGTCGACCTAAACATTGTTGACCTAGACACTGTCGATCTAATGATCCACACCCCAGTTCAGGATGGTGTATTGTGCTGCATCAGTCCAGTCACAGTGGTGGTGTCCTCTGCTGCCATATGTCCAGTGCTGCTGTTTAATAAGTCCCTTACAGTGTTGCTGTGTTGTCCTGCATCAGACCAGTGGTAGTGTCCTGGGCATCAGTCAGTCCAGTGACCATTCAACAGCGGTGGTGTCATCTGCTGCCATATGCCCAGTGCTGCTGTATAATTATCTGTGTTGTCCTGCATCAGACCAGTGCTAGTGTCCTGTGCATCAGTCAGTCCAGTGACCATTCACAGTGGTGCTGTCCTCTGCTGCCATATGTCCACTGCTGCTGTATAATAAGTCCCTTACAGTGTTGCTGTGTTGTGCTGCATCAGACCAGTGGTAGTGTCCTGGCCATCAGTCATTCCAGTGACCAGGCAGTCACAGTGGTATACGCTGCTGCTATATGTCCACTGCTGACTTATAACAATAATAATAACAACAACAACAACAAGTCCCTCACAGTGTTGCTGTGTTGTGCTGCATCAGACCAGTGGTAGTGTCCTGTGCATCAGCCATCAGTCATTCCTGTGCCGCATATTGTGTTATATAACTCCAGAAAAATAATGGAGAACAAACATTTGGAGGATAAAATAGGGAAAGCTCAAGAACCATTTCCTCCTAGTGCCTAAGCTGCTGCCACTAGCCATGACATAGACAATGAAATGCCATCGTCGTCTGCCAAGGCCGATGCCCAATGTGATAGTAGAGGGCATGTAAAATCCAAAAAGCCAAAGTTCAGTAAAAAGACCCAGAAAAAGAAACTTAAATGGTCTGAGAAGAAACGTTAACTTGCCAATATGCCATTTACGACACGGAGTGGCAAGGAACGGCTGAGGCCCTGGCCTATGTTCACGACTAGTGGTTCAGCTTCACATGACGATGGAAGCCCTCATAACTGAGGCCTTGACACTTATGTTGGTGTTAGACGTGCGTCCGGTATCCACCATTAGTGCAGTGGGATTTAGACAATTGATGGAGGTATTGTGTACCCGGTACCAAATCCCATCTAGATTCCACTTCACTAGGCAGGCGATACCGAGATTTTGCCATGAAATTCCAGTGATTTGGACGTATAATTATTAATTCCAGTGATTTTGCCAATTAATTCTAGTGATCTGGATGTATAATTCCAGTGATTTTGCAGTATAATTCCAGTGATTTGGACGTATAATTATTAATTCCAGTGATTTGGACGTATAATTCCAGTGATTTGGACGTATAATTCCAGTGGGAATTGTTTGTGTCGCTTGGCTTAGTCATACAGCTACCTCATTGCACCTCTTCGACATCTTTGCATGGGTGCTGTTGGGGCCTAGTTTTTGAAAAGTGCCTTCCAGTCTGACACTGCCGTATGAGTACAGGGGTACTGCTGTATTAGTCCTGGGGTACTGCCGTATAAGTCCATCAATTGCAGATTTTTAAAAAAATGACTGGAGCGTGCTGGAGATGTTTTCAGTGAACCGAACAATTGCGGCCCACTCTCGACATTCAGCCACTGCGTGACACTATTAGATGGGCCAGGTGGTTGGGTCGCTTAACTTAACAGCAACCTTGGTGCACCTTTTTTTCTTCTTTGCATCATGTGCTGTTTGGGGCCTTTTTTGCATATCTGCCATCCTGTCTGCCACTGCAATGCCACTCCTAGATGGGCCAATTGTATGTGTTGCTTGGTTTAGTCATACAGCTACCTCATTGCACCACTTCTACATCTTTGAATGATGTGCTGTTTGGGGCCTTTTTTTTATATATCTGCCCTCCTGTCTGCCACTGCAGTGCCACGCCTAGATGGGCCAATTGTTTGTGTCGCTTGGCTTAGTCATACAACTACCTCATTGCAATTCTTTTTCTTCTTTGCATGATGTGCTGTTTGGGGCCTTTTTTTTTTATATCTGCCCTGTGGTCTGCCACTGCAGTGCCACGCCTAGATGGGCCGATTGTTTGTGTCGCTTGGCTTAGTTATACAACTACCTCATTGCAATTCTTTTTCTTCTTTGCATGATGTGCTGTTTGGGGCCTTTTTTTTTTTTTTTATATCTGCCCTCCTGTCTGACACTGCAGTGCCACTCCTAGATGGACCAGATGTTTGTGCCGCACACTTGTGTTGCTTAGCTTAGTCATCCAGCAACCTCTGTGCAACCTTTTGGCCTAAAAACAATATTGTGAGGTGTTCAGAATAGACTGGAAATGAGTGGAAATTAATGTTATTGAGGTTAATAATACCGTATCAGCAAAATTACCCCCAAATTCTGTGATTTTTAGCTGTTTTTATGGTTTTTTCAAAAATTATCCAGATTCAAAACCAAAACACGAAAGGGTGGTTTTGGTAAAACCAAGCCAAAACCAAAACACGAAAGTGGAATTAGAACCAAAACACAAAACACGAAAAGTGCCAGCCGTACATCTCTAGTCCAAACCCAACCCAAAGTTCCAAGACTTTATTGTATGTCTTTTCTTTTGTTCACGCCTAACATTGTCACATTGTTGCATTTGTTTCATCTATGTTCTGTATCCTTCCAGTTTGAAAGGGCGGATATAAATGCATGCTGTGCATCATGGGAGATGTCATGCCGAGGTGACTCACTTCTTGTTTGTCTCCTGTTACTACCACTTGGTGTCTGGCTCATGCTGAGTAAAGACCTGTATTACACTGATGCTGCAAGTGTTGTCCTGATTCTGTTGTTACACATCTACACCGACACCCATCGGTGAAGACGCCGGAAGCCCTGGGACAGCGGTGTGCAACGGAAAAGAGCTTTCACTGGCCACCACTGCCCAGGTGAAGACTCCTGGAAGCCCGGAGGTGGTGGTAGCCGCCCCGCCTCCGGCGAAGACCACGCAGTGGGCGGGGCCGGACCAGGCTTGGTCCAGCCGCAGCCCTTAGGATGGGTAAGTCCAGGTGGTGCCCCCCTAGACCACCAGGAATTTGGGCACTAGGCAGTGGTGCACAGCAAGCACTAGGCCTGTGGCGCATTAGGCGGGCACTAGGCCCAGGCAGCAATACGGGCATTAGGCCCAATAGCATTGTGCATTAGGCAGGCACTAAGCCCGGGCAGCAATACGGGAATTAGGCCCAATAGCACTGTGCACTAGGCGGGCACTTGGCCCAGGCATTAGGCCCAATAGAATTGAGCATGTGCCGGGCACTACGCCCTTAGGGATAGAATCTGGCCCCCAACGGCAGCAATAGGCTTGGGGCATAGTAGGCAGGAAGCCAACGTTATTGTGTGGATGATAGGATTGGTATAGGCAAGGGCACAAGGCCGAATAGTATTCTATCATGGTGCGATTAACCGCAGGAGTGGTAAGTCGGCGCTAGGCCGTGGTATCTCTTGATCCGGTTGGATAAGTCAGCACTACGCCGCAGGTGTGGTAGGTCGGCGCTAGGCCATAGTATCTCTGGATCTTGTGCTAGGCCACTAGACCCCTAGGTTCAAGGGGTACAGTCAGGCCCCCATTAAAGGTAAACTGTGGTAAATACCGAAGTTTCCCCCAGAGCCAGGCGCTGGTGAGTAGCACAAGGTGGAAACAGTATAACTGTATTGTGTCATAACCTCTGCATAAGTGTCTCTCCATTGTATCGCGTAAGCAGCGCCACGTCCCGTGGGCTGCATTATGTGTTCTATTACAGGAACGAAGAAGAAGAAGGGCCAGTTGTCTGGCAGGAACCAGAGGGTATAGCTGGTGAGCACAACTGTATTTATTGTGTTTTCTGCGTGTGTATGTTGCCCCTCTTCCCACCTCCCTTTTGGGCATTTTCGTTCAGGGTTGCACCTGGTGCTTCGCACTACTACGGGAGCACCCAGTCTGAGGCCACAAGTGCCAATGATGACCATTCACTAAGCCCAGCTGAGGCTATGTCCTTCGTATTGTGTCTCTCATTCTTTTCAGGTCACCCCAGGAAGTGCTTGTTCGGGTCTGGGACGTGTTCCGCTACCGTCTGAGTGGCGGAAGGCGTGAGGTACGTAAGCTTGGTAAGTGAGCTCTTTCTGCAGGGCCCCACCCCCGCCCCTCTTACAGGGGGACAGGAGGCAGGAGACGGGCAGCGGGGGACAGCCGGAGTGTCAGGAGCCGGGCAGCTGGAGACAGGAGCCGGGCAGCGCAGAACAGGAGGCAGGAGCAGGGCAGCGGCTGTGGGGGACAGGAGGCGGGCACACTGCAAACATCACCACCTCCCCTTTGGATGCTCGCTTCGGCTGCAGCACAGAGAACACACAGTACAGGCAGCTTGTAATGAGTCAGTTTGACTCATTACAATGCCGCAGACTTTGGGGCTGCGGGCAGTTGAGCCCTCAGGGCGACTGCGCTGTGTGCCAGGCACCGCTGGCACACACGTAGTTACGGCCCTGGTCAGGCCATTCAGGAAAGACCGCTTGAAAAGTCAGCGAGGGGGTGAGGCTTAGTGTGCAGCCAGTGGTGGGGCTAAGCTCTGTGACCTCAGTGCTGAGAAGAAGAAAAAAACAATTGGCACATATCCATTGGCAGAGAAGCATTGGATCTCCATAGGGTTACCACCTCATCCCTTTAATTCTGGATACATATTAATTATAACGATTCTGTGTTTTGCTGACTTCAAGACTCCATTTCACCTGGTTTTATTCAGCCACAGAACCTGTGTAATTAATATGTGTCCAGAATTAAAGGGATGAGGTGGTAACCCTAGATCTCCACCATCACTCGCAACTACCATCGATGGGTGATGGGCTGGCCATCCCTAGTCCAAACTCAAGTATTTACCCTGCATGCAAAAATAATTATAAATATTTGCATCCTTTGCGTGGTAACTTGGTTTGTCCACATGCAAGTCCCTCCGCCCCATAATGCATCAGTGATGTTAATTCAAAATTTTCCATAAGCAGGAGTATAACTTTTACAAGATGGTGAGTAGTGCCTGAATGGTAATAGTCATGGACATCAGACCCCTGGCACTCTGAGAGTTTGAAGGCGTGGAGTTTAATAGACCTGTCTACTTTCACAGAAAGGGGGATATTCGATTACCGTCGATGAAGCTTCAGGTGATATTTCCCGATGTTTCATCAATGTTTTTTCACCCGGAAAAAAACGGGATCTGGTCTGAAGATCGACAGTGTCTAGGTCGACAATGTTTAGGTCGACAGGGTCAGAAGGTCGACATGTTCTAGGTCGACAGGTCAAAAGGTCGACATTCGTTTTTTGGGTTTTTTTAACTTTTTTTTAACACTTTTTCATACTTAATATGATCCACGTGGTCTACGATTGGAACAGTAAGTTAGATTTGGGTGGGTTATTTTATTTCTGTGCAGGGTAAATACTGTCTGCTTTATTTTTACACTGCAAATTAGATTGCAGATTGAACACACCCCACCCAAATCTAACTCTCTCTGCACATGTTATATCTGCCTCCCCTGCAGTGCACATGGTTTTGCCCAATTGCTAACAAAAATCCTGCTGCGATCAACTTGGAATTACCCCCAGTAATCTGAAGCATGGCGAGCAGACACGGTGCACTAACTGGTTCACCTGTGCTGAAACACCTTTCTTCTCCATTCACCTGTTCAGCACATGTGATGGTAATCATAAATTAAGAGGAAAGTCCAGAAGCAGAGAATTTTGTCCCTCCTGGAGAGGGTCATGTTGGGAGGTATATATACTGCAGCAGCACACCAAGGGCATAGTTGCCTACCCTCCCTCATTCTACAGGAGTCTCGCTGAAATATTAGCAATCTCCCTGACTCCCAAAAAAGACCAGAAATCTCCCTGATTTCACCTTACCCCCATTATTCAGCTGTTACATTCTTGCGGGGGGGAAATAAATCAGAGCTAAATACATTCAAATGGGATCATCAGTGACTTTTCCCTGCTTTGGTTATAAGGCACAATGATCCCTTTGACTCCATGCAGTGGCGTATCTGTAATGGGTGCAGTGAACACGGGCCCCTGGGTCCAGAGGGAGCACACACTGCACCCACTTCCTGTATAATTACCTTTCTGGTGTCCGTGTGTGGGCCCTTTCCTCTCCTGTAGCCGACAGCACTGCTGTTAGCGCTCTGAGCACTAGAGACTCTGGCACAGTGCCAGAGTATACAGCGCATTTGCAGTTCTCAAAAAAATGGCCGCCGCTCCATTTTTCTGGAGATCTGCACATGCGCCATAGACTCTGGCACTGTTCTAGAGTCTCTAGTGCTGAGCGCTAACAGCAGTGCTGTCGGCTACGGGAGAGGAAGGGGACTGCACACGAAGACTGCACACGGATCCCCTCCTCTCTAGATACGCCCCTGGCATAACTCTGGGGCTCAATTACATCTGGATGTAAATTACTGTTATGACACGCCTCTCATATGTAGCAGTACACGTCCGCGCTGATAGGTATTACTTTCACAATCTCCCTGAAATGTTTTTTCAAAAGTAGGCAAGTATGACTAATAGGCCCTACACACTGGGCGATATCACTCAAAGATATGAACGACCTTGTTCATTAATGAACGAGATACCGTTCATATCCTTGAGTGTGGAGGCACCAGCGATGAACGATGCGCGGCCCCGCGCTCGTTCATCGCTGGTGCCCCGTCGGCTGTGCATGCAGGCCAATATGGACGATCTCGTCCATATTTGCCTGCACTTCTATGGAGCTGTGTGACCGGGGGAGTGAAGAAACTTCACTCCCCCTGTCACTGCCCCCGCCGCCGTGTCGCCCGTCGGCCGTCTCCGCCGTCGGGCAGTTTGGTGGCGGATCGTTAAATGTGTAGGGCCCTTAAGGATGACATGTACTAAGCAGTGATAAAAGTGGAGAGGTGAGCCAGTGGAGATGTTGCCCAATGCAACCAATCAGCTGTTCTGTATACTTTTATAGTATGCAAATTATAAATGTTACGTCAATGCTGATTGGTTGCCATGGGCAACTTCTCCACAGGCTCACTTCTCCACTTTTATCACTGCTTTGTGCATGTCCCCCTTATGAATTATCAGCCTCAGAGACATGCTGTGTCTTCTCCAAAGAATGTGTAAAGATGCAGTGAAATCATTCACATGAGTACTGCGTGTATCAGCACAGTCACATGGTACTGTATGTCAATAACAAGTCCATATATCATCCCCGTCTTTATTCAATAGGTTGTGTACAAAGTAACTAAATACTTATTGCCGCATCTGTCATCATATAGTTATCTTATTTCTCTGCTGCCGGTCTGTTTCACAGAAGAGAGTCGGGGTTGAAAGAACTAATGGCTGACTTGAGGGGGAGTGGACTGAAAACCCATGATCTGGGAGGAACGGAATGGCAGGAACAGCTGCAGTAGCACTGAGGATTATTACCGATCCATAACACTCCACACCCCCTCCACACTCACATACTGTACTGTTCGACATTTCCCTGGACAAGTCATTGACAGAGAATGAAGTACATGTGTGTATATATATATATACACACACATATATATATATATATACATATATACACACACACATATATATATATATACATATATATATACACACACACACATATATATATATATATATACATATATATTGGACTGAGGGGTATTTTTATTAATTATTAAGTTTTAGAAGCAATAGTTAGAATTATTTATCGCTGCATTTATGTATCACCGGAAAAAAAACACACGCAGGGTAGATGCTCCAATAGGAGACCCTCCCTGCAATGTGTTTGAAGTAAAGCGATTGCTAATGTGATCCCCTTATTCCCTGGTTTACGGGTGCCACATTACTGCGCACTCATGTGAGAGTGGCTGTGACAACTAGAGGGCCCCAGCCTGGCTGGACTCAGGGTAAGGGACCTGACAGTATAGTTTTTCCAGCTTGCTCTATGCATATCAGTATATATAAGTTGAGGAGGAACAGATGAATACTTAGAGCAGGCATGTCCAAACTGCGGCCCTCCAGCTGTTGAGAAACTACACATCCCAGCATGCCCTGACACAGCTTTAGCATTCTCTGGCAGCAAAACTGTGTCAGGGCATGCTGGGATATGTAGTTTCACAACAGCTGGAGGGCCGCAGTTTGGACATACCTGACTTAGAGCATACCTCCCAACATGACCCTCTCCAGGAGGGACAGAATACTCTACTTCTGGACTTCCCTCTTATTGTATGATTGCCGGTACCTGTGTTGAACAGGTTAGTGTATAAGAAAGGTGTCTCACCACATGTGATGGCAATCATAAATGAAGAGAAAAGTTCAGAAGCAGAGCATTCTGTCCCTCCTGGAGAGGGTCATGTTGGGAGGTATGCTTAGAGGAGTGTGCACAGCTGGAGGCGGAAAATAGCTGTTTTTTTTCCCTCCTGTGCAGCACACTGCATGTGCACCAATGGAGCTTTGCACAATATAATGCTAATTATTTGCGAATCACAGCTGCTGTGAACAGGACTGTGCCTTGGACACTAATAGGACACTATATTGATGAATCTGAACCTGTTGTTTTACTATGTGTAATATGTAAATCCTTTGTGTGTAATAGTCCTTCTTACTGTATATAGTTGGTTTGTATCTGTCACTTGAATCATACTCTAAAACCTGAATGTTACTTACATTTAGGTAAATGAATGCTAGATGTTTTGGCACCAAAACGGCAGGAAACGTAGGGGAGGACACAGGCCCACTAACTGTTATGTAGAGAGTCCCTTCATTAAAACCACCTTGGGGCTTAGTGCTTTGTAAATCACACCCAGGAGCACACTGTGGTAAAATAACAGATTTTAAAAGGACAAACACAGTATATAATAGGGTGTTCTTGCTCTTGACATGAGAGAAACTGGTAGTTTCAGCCTGCCTGCTCTATGGAGAAGGTCTGGCGAAAGATATGCAGCCAAAGCGTATGTTCCATCGGGAGCTGTCCTGAAGTGCCTGCTGGAGCAGGGTGACTATCATGCGTGCCCTACCACATTGGTAAAAGGGGTGGTATTCATGTGACCGCCGGTCAGCTGACCGACAGTCACATGACCTCCTCCATGAGCCCGACAACTCACTATCCCGATGGTCGGCATGCCGACCAACAGGGACTATTTCCACTCGTGGGTGTCCACGACACCCATAGAGTGGGAATAGAACCCGTGGCGACCGCAGGTCGCCACCGAGCCTGCAGCGTGGCGAGCGCAGCGAGCCCGCAAGGGGCTTGCTGCACTCGCCCCTCTCCGCCGGGATCCCAGCGTCGGTATGCTGCCGGGATCCCGGCGTCGGTAAGGTGACCGGCAGTCAGGAGACCGCCGGTTACCAGTACTACACTCTGGTAAAAGACATATCTGACCGAATGGCAAGGATCTGCAAGTCACAGACCCTAGCACCTGGGATTTGAAGAAGCCACATCCTGAGAAGTCACCTAGTAGCACCTCTCTAAGTGGGACCCTGCTCGGCAGCCTCCCTCACAGCGGTAAGGAGTTCTCACTGTTTAGGGGGTGTACGGCTCTCAAAGTTGGCTAATACTACTGGCAAAAGAAAGGCATCGTACTTTACTAGTATGTGTTATCTGTGCAATCCAATGGACTAGTAAAGAAACAGGTAATGGTGGTCATTCCGAGTTGTTCGCTCGTTGCCGATTTTCGCTATGCTGCGATTTGTTGCTAAATGCGCATGCGCATGGTACGCAGCGCGCATGCGCTAAGTTATTTAACACAAAACTTAGTAGATTTGCTGTTGTTCGTGCGGCGCTTTTCAGTCGCTCTGCTGATCGGTGAATGATTGACAGGAAAGGGGCGTTTCTGGGTGGTAACTGAGCGTTTTCCGGGAGTGTGCTAAAAAAACGCTGGCGTGTCAGGGAAAAACACGGGAGTGTCTGGAGAAACAGGGGAGTGGCTGGCCGAACGCAGGGCGTGTTTGTGACGTCAAACCAGGAACTAAACAGACTGAGCTGATCGCAATCTAGGAGTAGGTCTGGAGCTACTCAAACTGCAAGAAAATATTTAGTAGCAGTTCTGCTAATCTTTTGTTCAATGGGGGTAATTCCAAGTTGATCGCAGCAGGATTTTTGATAGCAATTGGGCAAAACCAGGGGGGTCATTCCGAGTTGTTCGCTCGCAAGCTGCTTTTAGCAGCTTTGCACACGCTAAGCCGCCGCCTACTGGGAGTGAATCTTAGCATAGTAAAATTGCGAACGAAAGATTCGCAATGTTGCGATAAGACATCTCTGTGCAGTTTCTGAGTAACTCGAAACTTACTCGGCATCTGCGATCAGTTCAGTGCTTGTCGTTCCTGGTTTGACGTCACAAACACACCCAGCGTTCGCCCAGACACTCCTCCGTTTCTCCAGCCACTCCCGCGTTTTTCCCAGAAACGGTAGCGTTTTTTCACACACACCCATAAAACGGCCAGTTTCCGCCCAGAAACACCCACTTCCTGTCAATCACAGTACGATCACCAGAACGAAGAAAAAACCGTGAGTAAAATTCCTAACTGCATAGCAAATTTACTTGGCGCAGTCGCAGTGCGAACATTGCGCATGCGCACTAAGCGGAAAATCACTGCGATGCGAAGAAATTTACCGAGCGAACAACTCGGAATGACCCCCCATGTGCACTGCAGGGGAGGCAGATATAACATGTGCAGAGAAAGTTAGATTTGGGTGTGGTGTGTTAAATCTGCAATCTAATTTGCAGTGTAAAAATAAAGCAGCCAGTATTTACCCTGCACAGAAATAAAAGAACCCACCCAAATCTAACTCTTTCTGCACATGTTATATCTGCCTCCCCTGCAGTGCACATGGTTTTGCCCAGTTGCTATCAAAAATCCTGCTGCGATCAACTTGGAATTACCCCCATACAGGGCCGTTTCTAGCCAATTTGGCTCCCAGTGCGAGATTTAAAAATGCGCCCCCCCCCCTCCCCCATTCACATAAGAAAAAATGCGCCCCCCCACCCCCATAGATATAAAGAGGAAAAGTATGCGCGCGCCTCCCGGCAAGGGGGCGTGACCTCGTTAAAATGGGCATGGCTTTGTTACGATGGGTGTGGCCTCATCTGATCTCATCATCACGGCCACCACACGATAACAAAAAAAAAAAAAGTCCTCATTTTACACATTACAGCAGGCACGCGACCCCATTTTACACAGCACGGCAGGCAAGTGTCCCCATTTTACACAGCACGGTAGGCAAGTGTCCCCATTTTACACAGCACGGTAGGCAAGTGTCCCCATTTTACACATTGCGCAGGCACGTGCCCCCATTTTACACATTGCGGCAGGAAAGTGTCCCCATTTTACACATTGCGGCAGGCACGTGCCTCCATTTTACACAGTACGGCAGGCAAGTGTTCACATTTTACACATTGCGGCAGGAGAGTGTCCCCATTTTACACATTGTGGCAGGAAAGTGTCCCCATTTTACACATTGCGGCAGGAAAGTGTCCCCATTTTACACATTGCGGCAGGAAAGTGTCCCCATTTTACACAGTACGGCAGGCAAGTGTTCACATTTTACACATTGGTGGCAGGAAAGTGTCCCCATTTTACACATTCCGGCAGACAGGTGTCCCCATTTTACACATTCCGGCAGACAAGTGTCCCTATTTTACACATTCCGGCAGGCAAGTGTCCCCATTTTACACATTCCGGCAGACAGGTGTCCCTATTTTACACATTCCGGCAGACAAGTGTCCCTATTTTACACATTCCGTCAGGCAAGTGTCCCCATTTTACACATTCCGGCAGACAGGTGTCCCCATTTTACACATTCCGGCAGACAGGTGTCCCCATTTTACACATTCTGGCAGACAGGTGTCCCTATTTTACACATTCCAGCAGACAGGTGTCCCCATTTTACACATTCTGGCAGACAAGTGTCCCTATTTTACACATTCCGGCAGACAGGTGTCCCCATTTTACACATTCCGGCAGACAAGTGTCCCTATTTTACACATTCTGGCAGACAAGTGTCCCCATTTTACACAGTACGGCAGTTGGTGGTGGGGGGGAGGGAGAGAGAGAGAGGGAGAGGGGCTGACTTACATTTGAAGCGGTTCATCCCGCTCTTCAGCCACTTCTCCCTCGTCTGCGCGGCGCTGGCCATCTTGGCTCCCCCTTCTCCCTCCTCCCGAGTGCCCAGCTCGGGGGTGGGGTTTCGCGGAATGACGCGATTGCGTCGTGACGTCACGACGCGAACGCATCATTCCGCGAAATCCCGCCCCCCCCCCCGAGCTGGGCACTCGGGAGGAGAGGGGAGGGGGGTTTGAAAGTGCTCAGGAAGTGCCGCGGCGGGCGCCCCGATATTCTGCTAAGCTAAGATACACTCCCAGAGGGCGGCGGCCTAGCGTGTGCAATGCTGCTAAAAGCAGCTAGCGAGCGAACAACTCGGAATGACCACCATTGTGCGAGAGCTATAATGGCTGACTTTCTCAGATTGGTGACTGGCATTAGGCGAGAATAACGCACATGTAGACCAGGCTTTTAGATCTGGTGGCTTGATAATGCGATAGTCTGCATTCTATAGTGCTTGGCGGTGCTGCACCGATAAAATTCACAGCATCATGTCCCCAGTACCCAGGGCCGTCTTAACAGCAGTGCGGGCCCCTGGGCACAACAATGCACTGGGGCCCCTACCTATCTTCCAGCGGTAGGGGTGCTATCAGTGGCAGCGTTGATGTCCCATGGGCAGTAGGAGGTGTTCTATTTTCAGCTCAGCATGTAGGACCTGGAGCAGGGAACACTAAACTGTATAAGGAAGGAGGTATTGGGCTGAATGAAGGGGCCCTGGTACATGACTTCCAGAGTGGTAGGAGGTTTTTAATACGCAGGGGAGGGGTGGGTAGTGGTGTGGGCTTAATATTCACCATTTTCTGGTGAGAGAGCAGCTTGCTTGACTGCAGATATCTCCAGTTCCTGGAAATAGATTTCTTTCCTTTGAATGGGATAAAAACACTAAAGAGTCTCACCTTTCAGGAAGTAGTGGGGACTTGGGGATCAGAGTTCAGAAGCCAGAGCAATCCACCGGCGAAAATATAAAACTGCATATTAGGTATGCAGAGCTGTAGCAGGGACCAGCTGTTGGAAGGCTGATATCTCTGGTTCTGGGCAAGCTGCCAGTGTTCACCAAAAGGGGAGAGTCCCAGCTTTTGGAGTATACCTTCAGAAAAACTATAAGTCAAACAGAATCTGGGATATCTGGCTGGGAAGAGCAATTAACAGGCTTGGATGGGGACCACTGCTTTGAAGACGGATATCTCTGGTTCCCCTGGCCCGATTTTCAAAAACCTGGTACCCTTGGAAAGAGGGGACCGTCAGCTATCATCCTAGGGCCCTTATACTCCTGGGGCCCTTGGGCAAGTGCCCATTGAGCCCATACGAAAAGACGGCCCTGACCGTACCTAACACCTGTGCCTCCTCCCCCATTGCCCAGGCTGCCTTCCCCATTGCCCCAAGGATGACTAAAAGTATGACATTTACTAACATGCAAAACACATATAAGATACGGTATGTTAGGTGAATGGTATCAGCCTTGTGTGTTAACACTTAGGTTACAGTTGTCCTCTACATTACATGTTGTTGCATTTCATGTACAACTGCATGTATCCATAGAAACAGACACATGCCATTGTATATAAAATGAAAACTCAAGTGGCGCCCCCCCCTAAGTCTCATGAATCCGCCCGACACTCGCATATCGAGCAAAGTGGGCGGACCGGGTGATAATCTCTGGTAATCTCATTGTCACGGCTGAGGATGTTTGTGAATCTGGACGAATGAGCTGCTGGGTTTTGGCTTGAGATCTTCGGATGGAATTGGGCAGGCTTAATATAGGGTCTAGTCGTTCATAGACGTTACAGTTTGGCTATTCAGGAACACCTGACTGTAGGGTGTATCAGGTGGGTAAAGTTGGTGATGTGGTACCAGCTATATGGGGAACTGGAACACTGGGGTATTGGATTACCAGTGTAATAGGATAGCTGGGAAGTTCATAACACCAAGAGTTCACTATCACTGGGATGAGATTAACCAGTAAATGTGGAGATGCTGCAACGGATTTGCAGGAGCAGGTTTTCAGGAACGCTGGGATAGGCTATACCTAATACGAATTTGGAGATGCTGCAATGCAGTTGCAGGGGCAGCCCTTTGGGATCACTGGGATTTGCAGTATCAGTGAATCTGGATCCGCTGCGATGGTGAAGCAGGAGCAGCCCTTCAGGCTCACTGGGATTGGCTGTACTGGTGAATCTGGATATGCTGCGATGATGAAGCTGAGCAGCCCTTCAGGATCACTGGGATTGGCTGCACTGGTGTATCTGGCTATGCTGCCATGGTGAAGCAGAAGCAGCTATACTGGACAGCTCAGGAACCCAGGGAGTGCTAGAGATAGAAACTGCACTTGTCTAGAATCCAACAGGAGGGTCAGGAGCTCACAGCACGGTGAAAGAAAACAAGCACTGGTGATTTGCCTGTGCTGGGATTCAGGATTTATACCCCTGGCTGCTGATTGGTGGTGATGATCACATGACTGTGAAAATGGTTCCTGATTAGAATCTGGACGGTCAGCTGATCAGAACTATCATGGTACCATCCATGACTGGTTTTGGAGGGAACTGCCGGCGTTGTGTGCGTGGCGGAGACTGACAATGGCCGCCAGACCTATAAGCACTGGTAATGGAGGCACAGCACAGCGGCAAACAGCGCAGGACGCCAGATGAACCAGCAGATGATGGACAGTGCCTCAGAGTGTGGCACAGGTAAGAGAGAGCATGGCTGGGGAGTGCTGAATACCTCTATTTCATGACATTCAGCATTGTACAGTGGAGGGAGTGGCTATGATGCGAACACGCAGTCACATCCCCACCCAAAGCCTCTTGTGCGTGTCATGCCCCATCTAACCCCCTATGCCAAGCCACACCCATCCCCGCATCGCCCACTGCTGTACCGACCTGGCTACCCCTGGAGGGGGAGGGAGGGGGGGCATAAAGTTTGCAACCCTGACATATTTAGAAGAAAAGAATTGTAGCAGGGATCAGTTTGTTAGGGTGCACTCCATCCCATTCACGAATATATGTCTGTAATATTTTTTTTTTTTTTAATAAAGTAATTTTTATTCAGTAGTCTGGAGAATAAGGTACAGACATTGCAGAGCATCATCATATCACAAAAAATAAATCAATTAACTTGAATCAGAACCTCATTTTTGAAATAAGTTTACAGCAGTGGAATAACAGACCATGTCCATGAGGGAATATACAAAAATATCCTATTGTTCGGACCATTTGGGTCTGCAAGATCCGTAACCAAATATATAAATCCTCATTAACTTTTATATTTTCGCCCTTAAACTAACCAATAAGAAAAACAAAAAACAGAAGCAAAGTGAGAAGGAATCATCTGATTCAGGACCACATTAATCATGCATATAAGTAGACGAACACGCAGGGCTCAACCGCCAAGCATCTCAAATATACATCATTAAACAGCAAACTTTTGGTAGGTTAGCACTTCAGTGCCCACTATAGTTGCGGGACCAGGTGAGAATGGGGGGAGTCAAGCCATGGAGACCAGACCCTTTCAAATTTGGCTGATGCGTTTTGTTTCATATATACATATCTTTCCTTAATTATTGTATCATTAACTAAGGTCTTGAGCGCAGAAACTAAAGGGCCTCTAGGGGCCATCCATAGCCTCGCAATGCAAACCTTAGCCAAGGCACATACACTGCGGGCATAAAGACCCATCGAAACAGACAGAGAAGTAGAGCATCCCATCCCCAGAATACAGAACTGTGGGGTAAGCAGTCCACCAGTCACTCCCGTACTCTCCAGAATTGACCTGACCCCCAACCAGAACACCCTCAACCTCGGGCAATCCCACACTAGATGCCAAAATGTTCCCACCTCCCCCCCGCACTTAGGACAGAGGCCAGATCCGCCCGTCCCAAAAGTAGCCAGCCTAGCTGGAGTCATATATGTTCTGTGTAAAATGAAGAATTGAATTTGCTGATATCTGAGAGATTTGGTAACTTTGGCAGGGTATTCCGGAGCAAGGGCCCAGTCCTCCTCAGTTATTAGACCCATATCCACCTCCCATTTTCCACGGAGACGTGTCAGAGGGTCCGCATGGAGCTTAGTAAGAAGATATCCATACGCAAGGGAGACCATCTTAGCTCGACCCAAAGTAGCCACAAAGGTCTTGATGGGAAACGGGAGGATTCGTGGGGTGGACTCAGCAAACTGGGACTGGAGGGCATGACGAAGCTGGAGGTATCTGAAAAAGTAGGAATTGGGTAAGTCAAACTCATCTTTCAGTTGTTGAAAGGATTTGAGTACATTATCTAGGTAGAGCTGAGAAATAGAAACCACCGATCTAGGGGCCCATACCTCCCGCCCCTCAAGCGCATGCAATTCAGGGAGCCAGTCAGAGTACCAAAGGGGGGTATCTGGGTCCAGACCGTCGTATCTCAAGAGGTCTCTCAGGGCCCGCCATATCTTTAAGGCCTGGAAAATAATAGGGGGAAGAAACCGAGCTATGCTCCCACTCAGTAGCACCTGCACAGGAGAGAGGTGAGGAAAGTAACAGCGAATAAACTCACAATGTAAAGAGTTAACCCCAGAATCCTGCGCCCACACACTAATATGAGTCAGCTGAGCAGCGTAGTAATATATCTGAAAATTAGGCAGAGCCAGGCCACCGTCAGAGCGCTGCCGGGTAAGGGTATTTAGCTGTATCCTAGGTCGTTTGTTAGCCCATATCAGTGAGGATAAAACGCTATTTAATTTCCTAAAGAATAGCGGATAAATATATACCGGGGACTGGAGAATAATGTATAAAAGTTTGGGCAGTATAATCATTTTAATGAAATTAACCCTGCCAGACACCGTCAGTGGAAGCTTACACCAAGTTTTGGATTTGCCCATGACCCACTGCATGGTCGGGTCCAGGTTCAGAGGGACAAAATCAGAAGGGTCGTTAGTTATTTGGATTCCGAGGTATTTAAATTGTATCGTCCAACATAATGGCAGGGGAATTTTGGGAACAGTAGGAGGGGGGCCTATGACTGGCATAATGTATGATTTAGACCAGTTAATTCTAAGACCCGAGTGATCACCAAAGCTCTCAATCACACGTAGCAGAATGGGCATTGACTTGGTGTAATCCTGCAAAAACAACAACATGTCGTCGGCATAAAGAGCTATTCTATCCTCACGTGAACCCGTACCGATTCCCACAATATCTGGGTGCGATCTTATCAAACAGGCCAGGGGCTCGATGGCCAGGGCAAACAGTGTGGGGGATAGGGGGCAGCCCTGCCTAGTACCACGGGACAGTTGAAAAGAGGGGGATACATAGCCGTTCACAAAGATCCTGGCACTCGGATGTTGATACAGTAATTTAGTCCATCTGATAAAGTTGGGTCCAAAGCCCATACAAGCCATCACCTCCCATAAATAAGCCCATTCGATGCTGTCAAAGGCCTTGGCCGCGTCTAACGAGACCACAGCCGAGTCAGAAGGGGAGTCATGTGGGAGTTGTAAAATAATATATAGTCTACGTAGGTTAATAGACGTGGACTTCCCTGGCATGAAGCCAGTCTGGTCCAGGTGAATGAGGGATGTGATCACTGTGTTAAGCCGTACTGCCAATATCTTTGCCAGGACCTTAGCATCGGTGGGAATCAGGGATATCGGCCTATAGGAGTCTGGAGACCCAGGGTCCTTACCGGGCTTTGGAATCACTATTATAACTGCCTCTGACATAGAGGGGGGAAGTTCGTTATTGGCAAATATATCTAAGTATAGGGCATGGAGCCTGGGCCCAAAAAAATCGATATGATTTTTGTAAACCTCGGAGGGAATTCCGTCACACCCCGGAGCCTTGCCATTAGGGGACATACCAATGGCCGCAGTCACCTCCTCGAGCGTCAAAGGCGCCTCCAGCAGCTCACAGGCCTCAGAGGAGAGTGCGGGCAGCGGAATACCCCCCAGGTAATATGAGAGATCTAGAGTAGAGCACGTCAATTGTGAGCTATAAACCTCAGAGTAATAAGATCTGAATAACTGCGCACTGTCCGGCGTGGTGTCAACAAAGGAGCCATCCCCATCGGACATTTGGGTGATCGTAGACCCAGGACGATCATAATGTATCAGACGGGCCAGGAGGCCCCCCGTCCTGTCAGCCTGCATATACAGTAAATATTAGTAGCCTTAAAAAGGAGGGAACGAGAGTTTTTATCAGACAGGTGGGCCAACCAAGCCGACTGAGCCACTAGCCAGCGTGCCTTCGTCGCGGGGGCACCATCGAGCAAATATTGGGACTCTAGTTCCCTGGCGTCGCTTTCAAGGGCCTGTTCTCTCTCCCTTGAGGACATTTTATGAGCCGCTATGCGTCCAATATATGAACCTCTCAAAAACGCCTTAAATGAATCCCAAACTATCGTACCCGGGGCTGACCCTACATTGTCGTTAAAGTAACCCCCCTACTGAGTCTCCAGGTCACTGCAGTCGCCCAGCTGGGCCAGCCAAGAGGGGTGCAGCTTCCAATAAGAGTGCCCCCTCTGACTTTCCACAGCAATAGTCATCAACAGAGGGGAGTGGTCAGAGACCCCTCGAGCCTCGTAGTGGATGTCAATGATCCCAGGGACAAGGGCGGGGGACACCAGCATCAGGTCAATCCTGGAGAAGGAGCCATGAGTGCTGGAAAAACAGGAGAACTGACGGGCCGCAGGGTGACGGAGCCTCCACACATCTACCCACTGCAAACTATCCAAGAAATCAGCAAACTTGGTAGGACCACCACCCGCCAGCGCAACATTCGGGGAGTGCCATCGATCTAAGGATAAGTCTAGGATGTTATTAAAATCGCCCAGGCATATCACTGGGGTGGTAGGAGATGGAGCAATGAAAGAGGCAGCCTGTTGCAGCACAGCATATGAAAAAGGAGGGGGGATATACACCGCTAAAATGTAATAGGGCTGGGAACTCAGTTTACATTCCAGAAATACAAATCTTCCATACGGGTCAGTTTTGATCGATAATAATTCAAATTGCACTGATTTTTTAATCAGAACCGAGACACCCCTAGAAAAGGAAGAATGAGAGGCATGGTAAGCCCATCCCACCCAGGCCCGTCGTAAAGACAATAACCTATGTTCCTCCAAGTGGGTCTCACTGAGGCATGCAATATCCGGGTCATATTTCTTAATCATATTTAGAACCAAAGATCGTTTGATTTTGTTATTCAGACCTCGGACATTCCATGCCAGAAATTTCAGGTTAATCATGACCCCATGTAGGCTCTATGTGCCTCCCGGATAGACATCTCCCAAAATATAACTGAGAATCAACATTATTAATAACAGCAGCACATGACGTATACAAGCCCTGCGTTGTAAGCCATAGCATCTGAATTATTAAACATCCTTGCTTCAGAAAATACTTAGATAAGAAAAATAACAAACTAAAAAAAGAAAACCAAAAACAGCAAAAGGAGCCGCAACTAGCAGCTACCCAATTATCCCTCCCCTCCCCGTATACCACCCCGAACACCGGCATACTTATATCCCAAACAAACAACCCAAACTACCAAGTGCTAAGAAGGCCTAGATTCTCAACTAAACCTCTAACTCTCGCTAACCAACACCACTTGGACGTAAAAGTCTTGAGCCACCAATGCAAAGGAGGGGGGCTCCCCGATCTATGATCGTTCCCTCCGGTAGTCTAGGCCCCAGCTTTTTCAACGCAGGAGGTCAGTCCGGAGCCAGCTGCCGAGCACCCGGCGCAAATCTGTCCAGCCATTGGGCCGCCTCCCTGGGGGAATTAAAAAACTTGGTCTCCCCATCCGCCACAACCCGGAGCCTTGAAGGAAACAGCATGGAATATGAGATGTTGAGGTCCCGCAGACGCCGTTTAATGGGCATAAACTGGGCTCGGTCCTTCTGGACGTCTGCGGCAAAGTCCGGGAAGGCCGACACCTTGACTCCATTACGGACCAACGGGCCCTTCGTACGACCTAGGCGGAGAACCGAGTCACGGTCCTTATAATGCAGGAATTTGGCGATGAAGGTGCGAGGAGGGGCACCAGGAGGTAACGGCCGAGATGGTATCCTATGTGCACGCTCCACCGTGAATTGGGCCGTAAAGGACTCAGCGCCATACATCTCTTTAAGCCAAGATTCGAGGAAGTCCTCCGGCTGCGAGCCCTCTCCTCTTTCAGGCAGGCCTACAAATCTTACATTGTTTCTGCGCAGCCGACCCTCCATGTCTAAAAGCTTGGTCTGGAGGGAGGAAACCTGCTGGGTCACCGTGGATACGGACTGCTTCAGGGGGCCACACATATCTTCCAGGTTGGAGACCCGTGTCTCCGCCTCACCCACTCTCTCACGGATACGTTGAACATCTTGTCGGAGTAAGGAGAGGTCGCACTGCACCTTTTCCATCTTATCGGAGAGACGCTGTTCACTGCCAGCTATAGCCTCCAGCACCTGTTGAATAGACGGCGCCTCCGCTGCCGCTGGGGAATTGGCAGCAGACGCAGAGGGGGAGTTCGAGTGTTTCGGAGAGGCTCCCTGAGAAGGAGCCGATGACACCCTGGGATTGGGTTGCCTGGCATATCTTTCTAGTTTGGCCGCGGCCGCACTCTGGCCGCCCTTAACCATATTGGACAGGAGCAGTCACACTCACCCTAGGGTAGGGTTACAGTATAGAAGTGTAATTAGAAGGCGGCAGCAGCAAGGATGTATATAATCAGTGGCGGGAAACAACCGTGCCCGGTCTGTAGGTCAAAATATCAATGGATAGGAAATACAGGCTTGTGTAAAAGTAACAATACGGACGGGGATATTGAGGAGGGAATATCCTGCAGCAATTCCAGGAGGCAAAGGTAGGATATTGGTGTGTAGTACACTGTAGGATATTAGTGCAGTACAGCAGTGTAGTCAGTTCCAATCTATATGCAGCTCCTGTGTGGCAGAATGGGAGAGCTGCGCAGTGGGAACAGCTGACTGTGCTTCCAACAATATGTTAAGTTAGTATAGATATTGAGAGATTGAGAATGGGTGAGAGCAACATGCAGTAAGGTCTCAGAGATCAAAAACAGTTCACAGGACACAGGAGAATCCTATCAGGCAGCCCATCAGATGTCCAGGCATGGGTAGCAGCCTTTATAATCCGCTCCTAAAATGGCTGCAGTGCCCCTTCCCCTTCCCCAGGAGTACCTGCTTATCCTCCTATTATCAGGGCCCCAGGCCGCAGCCCGAGAGGTAGAGGAGAGGCTATCTCCTCCTCACTGTCTTCCCGCGGCGTCTGGCGGCAGCAGCAGCCCGCCGCTCGAGCTCCGGGCGTCCCGCGGCCGAGGCCGCCAAAATCGAGGCCGGGAATCCGGAGGAGGTGTAGGCCGCAGGGCCGGAGATCGGTAATTGCCACTTCCACGGAACCCGGAGACTGCGGAGAAGGATGCCCGCCGGTGCCCAGCAGTATGGGTTGGATAATTCGGCCGGGCAGAGGCACCAGAGGGAGTCAGGATGGGTTTCAGGAGTTTGGTAGCCGGAGAGCTCCCGAGACCTGCTGCCTACTCCTCAGCCGTCGTGGCCACGCCCAATGTCTGTAATATTTAGTAATTTCATGAATTTGTTGCTGAGTATATATATTCTCAAAGATATTTGAGAATACATACTCAGCAACAAATTCATGAAATTACTAAATATTACAGACATATATTCGTGAATGGGATGGAGTGCACCCTAACAAACTGATCCCTGCTACAATTCTTTTCTTCTATATATACCTTTGGATTAGTGGGTAGCACCGATGTTTATATGCACATGTGTTATGCACATTAAGAATTTAACATATAATCCCCAATACTAAAATGAATTACCATTAGTTCAGGTGCGGGATATTCTCTCGTTACCCTGACATATTGTCTACAGTTGTGTCAGGGCTGTTTCTAGCCAATTTGGCTCCCAGAGATTAAAAAATGCGCCCCCCCCCCCCTCCCACATTGACATAAAAAAAATGCGCCCCACCCTAGATATAAAAAAAAACCTTGCGCGTGGCATAGGCACGTGCGCTCCCGACAAGGGACATGGCCTCATTAAAATGGGTGTGGCCCCATTAAAATGGGCGTGGCCTTGTCTGGAAAGACTATCTTACACCCCAGTTTTTGACCCTGCACCAACAGATCATGGCCACCATAGGAATAAAAAAATCTACCATATTAAGCCCCACACAGTAATGCCCCTGCACATTATTATGCCACACACCACAATGCCCTTGTTACATTAAATCCCCACATTACGGCAGGCAAGAGTCCCCATTTTACACATTACGGCAGGCGAGAGTCCCCATTTTACACATTACGGCAGACAAGAGTCTCCATTTTACACATTACGGCTGGCAAAAGCCCCCTTTTTACACATTACGGCTGGCAAGTGTCCCCATTTTACACATTATGGCAGGCAAGAGTACCCATTTCATACATTATGGCAGGCAAGTGTCCCCATTTTACACATTATGGCAGGCAAGAGTCCCCATTTTACACATTACAGCAGGCAAGTGTCCCCATTTTATACATTACGGCAGGCAAGAGTCCCCATTTTACACATGGCAGGCAAGAGTCCCCATTTTCCATTTTACACATTATGGCAGGCAAGTGTCCCCATTTTACACATTATGGCAGGCAAGAGTCCCCATTTTACACATTATGGCAGGCAAATGTCTCCATTTTACACATTATGGCAGGCAAGTGTCCTTATTTTACACATTATGGCAGACAGAGTTCCCATCGAGAGAGAGATACTAATACTTACATTTTGCAGAGGCGCTTCCCACTCTTCGGCCCGCCTCTTCAGTCCCTCCTTGCGCCGGCCACCTCTCCCTCCTTGTAGCTTGGCAACGGCTCCCTCTCCTCCTCAGTACTCTGCTTCGGGGGGGGGGGCAGAGTTTCACGGAATGACGCTGTTGCATCGTGACGTCACAACACAATCGCGTCATTCCACGAAACTCCGCCCCCCAAGTAGGTTACTCTGGAAGAGGGAGGAGGGGGAAGCAAGGAGACACAGAAGTGCCGCGGCGGGCGCCCCGTGCGATTGCACGGCTCGCCCGCCGCAAGAAACGGCACTGAGTTGTGTTAATTTTACATTAAAACGGTCTCACATATACTGCCTATTGTGATTGGATTTTTTCTACAAGATAAATGATATATATATAATATATTATATTTAATATATTATATATAATAAAGTGAGTACTGGCAGCAATCCATGCCACAAGACTGACCATAAGGAGTTAAGTGTGTCATGGTGTAAATGACCCAGCCACGGTGCAGCTGTCAGTACAGCATGTGTGCTATGAGCATAAGCAGGGCATTGAGTGACTTAGCTGCCTGTTTCCCTAACAGCCCACCCTCCTCTGCACTATATTACACTTCTGTTCATCAGACTACCCTCTCTTTGCCTCTCAGTCTTTCCTTTGCCTATCTATCCTCTCTACAATCCTTACACTGTGACTCTGCTACACGTTCTACATCCCTCTTCTTCTGGGGTCTCTATTTTCCTACAGTTTCTGACGCTCCCAAATCACTGACTGGAGTTCCTGGCTAGCTTGGAAATAGGTGCAAACTCCATATATAAAGCTTTTCTTACACAAAGCACATCATGGTAAGAAACTCTAAATATGATGTCAGAACTGTTGTTATTCTTTTTATGTTCTTTAAGGTCTTTAAATAATATTGTAATATCACATACTATTTATTCCTTAATTGAATGCAAAAAATTTTTTATGTGTTAACAAGATGATTATGTTGCTATTTTGGTTATTTTTGTTATATAGGGTGAGTTCAAAATGGTATGTTTGATTTTGGATCTTGACAAATTGTTGATGGAGCCACAATTATGTTATCACCATTTATAGAAATGTTTAGTTAAAGTCAATTCACATAGCATACGGTGCTCAAGGATGACGCAAAATCCTCCTTTGAAGTTCTAAGCAATACATGGAGCACTTTAAGTTTACTTCTAAATGTTTATATGTTAAACAATTCAATGATAGATTGTCTTTTAGTATTATGACAGCTTTTTCTCATTGCTGGCATATTTCTGCAAGCTGGTAACTTGTAGAAGGGGTACAGAATGTTCCCTACACCTCCTAAATTCCTTGAAAAGTTTATCTGGAAGTTTGTAGAATCTAATGTTGTGTGTTTTCATATTAATACTGGTTTGAATGTGTTCACTCTGCTTTAAATAGTAATCTAAAATTGTAGATAACATTTTTATAAATAAATACCATTATAAAACGTATATAATTATGCAAGAAAATTCAAATAATCTTCTAAATTACATTCATTCTATCAGGGTTTTCTTTCTTCTCACAATGGCTATAGCATGTGCAAGAACACCATAAAAGGGCAAGTAATGGAGAATATCCTTACCATGGTTATTATTATGTCACAGGTTTGTGTAAAAGCCCCTAATATTTGTGAGATTTAGGAAACATTTATAAGGAAACTGATGGGTATGACATATAAGCAAGCAACATTCTTGAATGTGTAGAATGCCACAATCCAATAGGTGTGGATATTTCCTAATGTATAATCTCTCTCTATTAAATGAACATAGAACATGACTGCTTCTAAGACTTTGTAAGCTTGTTCCTGATTAGATCGATAACAGTATTTCAGAAAACAGAGTTAGGTGCATCTCATATGTGACCTTATAATAATGACATGGCACATGGATATTTAGAATATAAAAGTTAATTATTGATATTAATTAAAATGGATTTACAGTTCTTTGTATCACACACAGAAGGTTACCGTGATTTCATCATTGATGTCATAGTAGATGTTCTGCTAAACCGCTTATATTATTATGTTTAAATATTTAAGGGGTTATTTATCAAAGCTTGGCATGAGATAAAAATTATGAAGATAAAGTAGCAACCAATCAACTCCTGACATTTTTCAAACTCAGTCAATGTTCTCTCTCTCCAAGCTTTAATAAATACTACCCTTAGTGTTGATTGCATCAGTGATCTTGAAAAGTATGTAATTAGTCATGTGACTGTGTCAGTGAAATTATGTAATGGTTGGCTAAGCGTACCTGCAATTTCGCACCTGTCCAGTCGCGGTCTCTCTGGTCGCTCAGTTCCTGCTTGTCGCGACGTCGGGTGAAATCTGCGTGGAAAGGGCTGTGGAGAACCTGGGCAGAAGGACAGGGAACACCCCAGTACGAACAACACCCCCCACCTTCTACGTACAAGAATAACTATGGTGGGATACGGTAATAAGGCTTTATTTGAGACAGGACTATATATATATATCTCTAGCACATTTCAGTTAAGACAAATACTATCACTCACGTCTCACTTATAACCGCAATATGAAGGTAACAGCATAAGAGCACAAATACATTCCTGAACGTTAATACCCTGACTGGGCTTTTAAGAGAATAACTTCCACAAATACACAAGTAATGTCCCGAACCCACCACTGGGTGGCACTATGAACTTGATACCCGGGTATCTAATGCAAGGTCTCTGCTTATATCTTGAGAAGTCCCAACATGCGTTTGTATGAAATGGCACTGGACTGGTGTCTATTCTCCGTTGGAGAGAACTGGAAATCCTGCACACACTGCGCGGGGCTATTGTTGTTGGAGATGGACACTTGGGGGATTTTATCCGGGCAATTATATCCCAGGTGATGCAGATCAAATAGCGTCCTCTTCTTGGGGCCGGCCCTGGCTCTTTTATATAGCAGCGGGGATGGATTGCGGGGCTAGTGTGCGTGCTGAGGGTGCCTGTTATACGGGGAGTGGCCGCTCGTTCTCCTCACTTGTCTGGCCAGTTAGAGTAGGAGTGCGTGGGGCTGACTGTTCCTGCTCTCCTGTGGGGTGTCTCTTAGTTCGTTTAAAGAACAAGGGGGAGGTCGCGCGGGTGCCCAAAGTACCTGTTATCCCGACGGGACTCGTGCAGACCCCGTGTCCGCGGCTTCCTATGACCGGCGCGGGGAGATCCTCAGCAGCAGTGCTCGGTCTGTGTCCTCGGCTTTTTCCGCTTGGCACGGAGTGTCCTCAGCAGCAGCAGCGCTTAGTCTGTGTCCGCGGCTTCTTCCGCTCGGCGCGGAGTGTCCTCAGCAGCAGCAGCGCTCAGTCTGTCCCTCCGCTGCTCCCGTCTGTCACCTCTTCTCCAGCGGCAGGGCGCGCTCTGCCTTTGTCAGCCGCCGTCTCCTTTCGTGTCTCTCCCCCTCCGCTTGCCTGCTCCGTCTCCCGCTCTTCCTTCTCCCGCCTCTCTCCTCTCGCTTAGGCGCCAGTCCCGCCCCCTTTCTCCCGCCTTTCCACCGCCAATCCCCGTGAGCTGCCCGCTTCTTCTCTCCTGGGTCCTAAGATCCTCCAGATAGTCGCCGGGACCCGCTTTTGTTGCCTAGCAACCGGGCAATCCATTAAACCCTGCGGTCCAGCAGCTGCAGGGGTAGGCATCACGGATCAGGGACCCGGTGCTAGGCATCACAATTAGGCCTGATTTTAAAGCTGCATACACACCGGGCGTTTTTGCCCAGCGGGTATGCACAGCGATGATCGCTGACATCGCTGGGCTGAAAAGCGCTCAGTGCTTACACACTGAGCGCTTTTCCCCCCTGCCCAGCGATGTCAGCGGGGGTGAGCGCCTTTCCATAGCAGGACGCTATGGAAAGCCGCTCACCCCGCCGTTCATCTACTGGTAATAGCAGTAGATGAACGGCGGCCGCCAGCGATGAAGCAGGAGAGCGCATCAGCGCTCATCGCTTGAGCATACACACTGGGCGGCTTTGAGCTGACAGCAGCTCAACACACCAAAAGTGACCTGCTTTCAGCTCTAAATCGCCCAGTGTGTATGAGCCTTAAGTCGGATGTAGCCTACTCACTTCCTGATACTACTGCCTGCTAGAGATGAGCGGGTTCGGTTTCTTTGAATCCGAACCCGCACGAACTTCACTTTTTTTTTCACGGGTCCGAGCGACTCGGATCTTCCCGCCTTGCTCGGTTAACCCGAGCGCGCCCGAACGTCATCATGACGCTGTCGGATTCTCGCGAGACTCGGATTCTATATAAGGAGCCGCGCGTCGCCGCCATTTTCACACGTGCATTGAGATTGATAGGGAGAGGACGTGGCTGGCGTCCTCTCCATTTAGATTAGATTTAGAAGAGAGAGAGAGAGAGAGAGATTGCTGTGATACTGTAGATTAGAAGAGAGTGCAGAGTGCAGACAGAGTTTAGTGACTGACGACCACAGTGACCAGTGACCACCAGAGACAGTGCAGTTGTTTGTTTTATTTAATATATCCGTTCTCTGCCTGAAAAAAAACGATACACAGTCACACAGTGACTCAGTCTGTGTGCACTGCTCAGCCCAGTGTGCTGCACATCAATGTATTGTATATAAAGCTTATAATTGTGGGGGAGACTGGGGAGCACTGCAGGTTGTTATAGCAGGAGCCAGGAGTACATGATAAATAATATTATATTAAAATTAAACAGTGCACACTTTTGCTGCAGGAGTGCCACTGCCAGTGTGACTAGTGGTGACCAGTGCCTGACCACCAGTATATTAGTAGTATTGTATACTATCTCTTTATCAACCAGTCTATATTAGCAGCAGACACAGTACAGTGCGGTAGTTCACGGCTGTGGCTACCTCTGTGTCGGCACTCGGCAGGCAGTCCGTCCATCCATAATTGTATTATATACCACCTAACCGTGGTTTTTTTTTTCTTTCTTTATACCGTCGTCATAGTCATACTAGTTGTTACGAGTATACTACTATCTCTTTATCAACCAGTGTACAGTGCGGTAGTTCACGGCTGTGGCTACCTCTGTGTCGGAACTCGGCAGGCAGTCCGTCCATCCATAATTGTATTATAATATATACCACCTAACCGTGGTTTTTTTTTCGTTCTTTATACCGTCGTCATACTAGTTGTTACGAGTATACTACTATCTCTTTATCAACCAGTGTACAGTGCGGTAGTTCACGGCTGTGGCTACCTCTGTGTCGGAACTCGGCAGGCAGTCCGTCCATCCATAATTGTATTATAATATATACCACCTAACCGTGGTTTTTTTTTCGTTCTTTATACCGTCGTCATACTAGTTGTTACGAGTATACTACTATCTCTTTATCAACCAGTGTACAGTGCGGTAGTTCACGGCTGTGGCTACCTCTGTGTCGGCACTCGGCAGGCAGTCCGTCCAACCATAATTGTATTATATACCACCTAACCGTGGTTTTTTTTTCATTCTTTATACCGTCGTCATACTAGTTGTTACGAGTATACTACTATCTCTTTATCAACCAGTGTACAGTGCGGTAGTTCACGGCTGTGGCTACCTCTGTGTCGGCACTCGGCAGGCAGTCCGTCCAACCATAATTGTATTATATACCACCTAACCGTGGTTTTTTTTTCATTCTTTATACCGTCGTCATACTAGTTGTTACGAGTATACTACTATCTCTTTATCAACCAGTGTACAGTGCGGTAGTTCACGGCTGTGGCTACCTCTGTGTCGGCACTCGGCAGCCCGTCCATAATTGTATATACCAGTGACCTAACCGTGGTTTTTTTTTCTTTCTTTATACATACATACTAGTTACGAGTATACTATCTCTTTATCAACCAGTCTATATATTAGCAGCAGACACAGTACAGTGCGGTAGTTCACGGCTGTGGCTACCTCTGTGTCGGCACTCGGCAGCCCGTCCATAATTGTATATACCACCTAACCGTGGGTTTTTTTTCTTTCTTTATACATACATACTAGTTACGAGTATACTATCTCTTTATCAACCAGTCTATATATTAGCAGCAGACACAGTACAGTGCGGTAGTTCACGGCTGTGGCTACCTCTGTGTCGGCACTCCGCAGCCCGTCCATAATTGTATATACCAGTGACCTAACCGTGGTTTTTTTTTCTTTCTTTATACATACATACTAGTTACGAGTA